>NC_136869.1:29690828-29979909 GCF_951799975.1 Gobius niger | reverse complement strand
GGAATGTTCATCCCTGACACTGACTCTGCATATGAGAGTGTTTTTCGCTGTGACAATGCAAAAAGCTGCGAGTTCCTCAAAGTGAGTGTTCTCAGCGAGAGAACGCGTTTGCGGCCACATAAACAGAGATTGCTGTTTCTCCAAAACCATGAGTGCTAAATGGCTGATTCTTTACTATGTTATACAGGGTCCCATCCCGTACAAGACAGCAAGGTTTGGTCAAGTTTGATCACACAGTTTTTCCACAAAGTCAGTTTCAAAATTCTGTATAGTCATCAGTTTTCTCAGGTCTCACTTATGAAAACAATCCAAAACCATTCTTTTTTTGACTGGAATGTTCATCCCTGACACTGACTCTGCATATGAGAGTGTTTTTCGCTGTGACAATGCAAAAAGCTGCGAGTTCCTCAAAGTGAGTGTTTTCAGCGAGAGAACGCGTTTGCGGCCATAAAAAAACAAAGATTGCATTTTCTCCAAAACCATGAGTGCTAGATGGCTGATTCTTTACTATGTTATACAGGGTCCCATCCCGTACAAGACAGCAAGGTTTGGTCAAGTTTGATAAAGTTTTTTCCATAAAGTCAGTTTCAAAATTCTGAATAGTCAGCAGTTTTCTCAGGTCTCACTTATGAAAACAATCCAAAACCATGTTATTTTTGACTGGGATGTTCATCCCTGACACTTACTCTGCATATGAGATGGTTTTTCGCTTTGATAATGCTCAAAGCTGCGAGTTCCTCAAAGTGAGTGTTCTCAGCGAGAGAACGCGTTTGCGGCCACATAAACAGAGATTGCTGTTTCTCAAAACCATGAGTGCTAAACGGCTGATTCTTTACTATGTTATACAGGGTCCCATCCCGTAAAAGACAGCAAGGTTTGGTCAAGTTTGATCACACAGTTTTTCCACAAAGTCAGTTTCAAAATTCTGTATAGTAATCAGTTTTATCAGGTCTCACTTATGAAAACAATCCAAAACCATTCTTTTTTTGACTGGAATGTTCATCCCTGACACTGACTCTGCATATGAGAGTGTTTTTCGCTGTGACAATGCAAAAAGCTGCGAGTTCCTCAAAGTGAGTGTTTTCAGCGAGAGAACGCGTTTGCGGCCATACAAAACAAAGATTGCATTTTCTCCAAAACCATGAGTGCTAGATGGCTGATTCTTTACTCTGTTATACAGGGTCCCATCCCGTACAAGACAGCAAGGCTTGGTCAAGTTTGATCACAAAGTTTTTCCACAAAGTCGGTTTCAAATTCTGTATAGTCATCAGTTTTCTCAGGTCTCACTTATGAAAACAATCCAAAACCATTCTTT
Source organism: Gobius niger (assembly GCF_951799975.1). Classification (NCBI taxonomy): domain Eukaryota; kingdom Metazoa; phylum Chordata; class Actinopteri; order Gobiiformes; family Gobiidae; genus Gobius; species Gobius niger. The sequence continues at coordinate 29,978,594 of NC_136869.1, read as the reverse complement.
TTTTGACTGGAATGTTCATCCCTGACACTGACTCTGCATATGAGAGTGTTTTTCGCTGTGACAATGCAAAAAGCTGCGAGTTCCTCAAAGTGAGTGTTTTCAGCGAGAGAACGCGTTTGCGGCCATAAAAAAACAAAGATTGCATTTTCTCCAAAACCATGAGTGCTAGATGGCTGATTCTTTACTATGTTATACAGGGTCCCATCCCGTACAAGACAGCAAGGTTTGGTCAAGTTTGATAAAGTTTTTTCCATAAAGTCAGTTTCAAAATTCTGAATAGTCAGCAGTTTTCTCAGGTCTCACTTATGAAAACAATCCAAAACCATTCTTTTTTTGACTGGGATGTTCATCCCTGACACTGACTCTGCATATGAGAGTGTTTTTCCGCTATTACAATGCAAAAAGCTGCGGGTTCCTGAAAGTGAGTGTTCTCAGCGAGAGAACGCGTTTGCGGCCATAAAAACAGAGATTGCTGTTTCTCCAAGACCATGAGTGCTAAATGGCTGATTCTTTACTATGTTATACAGGGTCCCATCCCGTACAAGACAGCCAGGTTTGGTCAAGTTTGATAACAAAGTTTTTTCCATAAAGTCAGTTTCAAATTCTGAATAGTCGGCAGTTTTCTCAGGTCTCACTTATAAAAACAATCCAAAACCATTATTTTTTTGACTGGGATGTTCATCCCTGACACTGACTCTGCATATGAGAGTGTTTTTAGCTGTGACAATGCAAAAAGCTGCGAGTTCCTCAAAGTGAGTGTTTTCAGCGAGAGAACGCGTTTGCGGCCATAAAAAACAAAGATTGCATTTTCTCCAAAACCATGAGTGCTAGATGGCTGATTCTTTACTATGTTATACAGGGTCCCATCCCGTACAAGACAGCAAGGCTTGGTCAATTTGATCACAAAGTTTTTCCACAAAGTCGGTTTCAAAATTCTGAATAGTCAGCAGTTTTCTCAGGTCTCACTTATGAAAACAATCCAAAACCGTTCTTTTTTTGACTGGAATGTTCATCCCTGACACTGACTCTGCATAAGAGAGTGTTTTTCGCTGTGACAATGCAAAAAGCTGCGAGTTCCTCAAAGTGAGTGTTCTCAGCGAGAGAACGCGTTTGCGGCCACATAAACAGAGATTGCTGTTTCTCCAAAACCATGAGTGCTAAATGGCTGATTCTTTACTATGTTATACAGGGTCCCATCCCGTACAAGACAGCAAGGTTTGGTCAAGTTTGATAAAGTTTTTTCCACAAAGTCAGTTTCAAAATTCTGTATAGTCATCAGTTTTATCAGGTCTCACTTATGAAAACATTCCAAAACCATGTTATTTTTGACTGGGATGTTCATCCCGGACACTTACTCTGCATATGAGATGGTTTTTAGCTGTGACAATGCAAAAAGCTGCGAGTTCCTCAAAGTGCGTGTTTTCAGTGAGAGAACGCGTTTGCGGCCAGAAAAACAGAGATTGCTGTTTCTCCATAACCATTAATGCTAAATGGCTGATTCTTTACTATGTTATACAGGGTCCCATCCCGTACAAGACAGCAAGGTTTGGTCAAGTTTGATAAAGTTTTTTCCACAAAGTCAGTTTCAAAATTCTGTATAGTCATCAGTTTTATCAGGTCTCACTTATGAAAACAATCCAAAACCATTCTTTTTTTGACTGGAATGTTCATCCCTGACACTGACTCTGCATATGAGAGTGTTTTTCGCTGTGACAATGCAAAAAGCTGCGAGTTCCTCAAAGTGAGTGTTTTCAGCGAGAGAACGCGTTTGCGGCCATACAAAACAAAGATTGCATTTTCTCCAAAACCATGAGTGCTAGATGGCTGATTCTTTACTATGTTATACAGGGTCCCATCCCGTACAAGACAGCAAGGTTTGGTCAAGTTTGATAAAGTTTTTTCCATAAAGTCAGTTTCAAAATTCTGAATAGTCAGCAGTTTTCTCAGGTCTCACTTATGAAAACAATCCAAAACCATGTTATTTTTGACTGGGATGTTCATCCCTGACACTTACTCTGCATATGAGATGGTTTTTCGCTTTGATAATGCTCAAAGCTGCGAGTTCCTCAAAGTGAGTGTTCTCAGCGAGAGAACGCGTTTGCGGCCACATAAACAGAGATTGCTGTTTCTCCAAAACCATGAGTGCTAAACGGCTGATTCTTTACTATGTTATACAAGGTCCCATCCCGTAAAAGACAGCAAGGTTTGGTCAAGTTTGATAAAGTTTTTTCCATAAAGTCAGTTTCAAAATTCTGAATAGTCAGCAGTTTTCTCAGGTCTCACTTATGAAAACAATCCAAAACCATGTTATTTTTGACTGGGATGTTCATCCCTGACACTTACTCTGCATATGAGATGGTTTTTCGCTTTGATAATGCTCAAAGCTGCGAGTTCCTCAAAGTGAGTGTTCTCAGCGAGAGAACGCGTTTGCGGCCACATAAACAGAGATTGCTGTTTCTCCAAAACCATGAGTGCTAAACGGCTGATTCTTTACTATGTTATACAGGGTCCTATCCCGTACAAGACAGCAAGGTTAAGTCAAGTTTGATCACACAGTTTTTCCACAAAGTCAGTTTCAAAATTCTGAATAGTCAGCAGTTTTCTCAGGTCTCACTTATGAAAACAATCCAAAACCATGTTATTTTTGACTGGGATGTTCATCCCTGACACTGACTCTGCATATGAGATGGTTTTCCGCTGTGACAATGCAAAAAGCTGCGAGTTCCTCAAAGTGAGTGTTTTCAGCGAGAAAACGCGTTTGCGGCCATAAAAAACAAAGATTGCATTTTCTCCAAAACAATGAGTGCTAGATGGCTGATTCTTTACTATGTTATACAGGGTCCCATCCCGTACAATACAGCAAGGTTTGGTCAAGTTTGATAAAGTTTTTTCCATAAAGTCAGTTTCAAAATTCTGAATAGTCAGCAGTTTTCTCAGGTCTCACTTATGAAAACAATCCAAAACCATGTTATTTTTGACTGGGATGTTCATCCCTGACACTTACTCTGCATATGAGATGGTTTTTCGCTTTGATAATGCTCAAAGCTGCGAGTTCCTCAAAGTGAGTGTTCTCAGCGAGAGAACGCGTTTGCGGCCACATAAACAGAGATTGCTGTTTCTCCAAAACCATGAGTGCTAAACGGCTGATTCTTTACTATGTTATACAGGGTCCTATCCCGTACAAGACAGCAAGGTTAAGTCAAGTTTGATCACACAGTTTTTCCACAAAGTCAGTTTCAAAATTCTGTATAGTCATCAGTTTTCTCAAGTCTCACTTATGAAAACAATCCAAAACCATGTTATTTTTGACTGGGATGTTCATCCCTGACACTTACTCTGCATATGAGATGGTTTTTCGCTTTGATAATGCTCAAAGCTGCGAGTTCCTCAAAGTGCGTGTTTTCAGTGAGAGAACGCGTTTGCGGCCATAAAAAACAAAGATTGCATTTTCTCCAAAACCATGAGTGCTAGATGGCTGATTCTTTACTATGTTATACAGGGTCCCATCCCGTACAAGACAGCAAGGTTTGGTCAAGTTTGATAAAGTTTTTTCCATAAAGTCAGTTTCAAAATTCTGAATAGTCAGCAGTTTTCTCAGGTCTCACTTATGAAAACAATCCAAAACCATTCTTTTTTTGACTGGGATGTTCATCCCTGACACTGACTCTGCATATGAGAGTGTTTTTCCGCTATTACAATGCAAAAAGCTGCGGGTTCCTGAAAGTGAGTGTTCTCAGCGAGAGAACGCGTTTGCGGCCATAAAAACAGAGATTGCTGTTTCTCCAAAACCATGAGTGCTAAATGGCTGATTCTTTACTATGTTATACAGGGTCCCATCCCGTACAAGACAGCCAGGTTTGGTCAAGTTTGATAACAAAGTTTTTTCCATAAAGTCAGTTTCAAAATTCTGAATAGTCGGCAGTTTTCTCAGGTCTCACTTATAAAAACAATCCAAAACCATTATTTTTTTGACTGGGATGTTCATCCCTGACACTGACTCTGCATATGAGAGTGTTTTTAGCTGTGACAATGCAAAAAGCTGCGAGTTCCTCAAAGTGAGTGTTTTCAGCGAGAGAACGCGTTTGCGGCCATAAAAAACAAAGATTGCATTTTCTCCAAAACCATGAGTGCTAGATGGCTGATTCTTTACTATGTTATACAGGGTCCCATCCCGTACAAGACAGCAAGGCTTGGTCAATTTGATCACAAAGTTTTTCCACAAAGTCGGTTTCAAAATTCTGAATAGTCAGCAGTTTTCTCAGGTCTCACTTATGAAAACAATCCAAAACCGTTCTTTTTTTGACTGGAATGTTCATCCCTGACACTGACTCTGCATATGAGAGTGTTTTTCGCTGTGACAATTCAAAAAGCTGCGAGTTCCTCAAAGTGAGTGTTCTCAGCGAGAGAACGCGTTTGCGGCCACATAAACAGAGATTGCTGTTTCTCCAAAACCATGAGTGCTAAATGGCTGATTCTTTACTATGTTATACAGGGTCCCATCCCGTACAAGAGAGCAAGGTTTGGTCAAGTTTGATCACACAGTTTTTCCACAAAGTCAGTTTCAAAATTTAGTATAGTCATCAGTTTTCTCAAGTCTCACTTATGAAAACAATCCAAAACCATGTTATTTTTGACTGGGATTATCATCCCTGACACTTATTCTGCATATGAGATGGTTTTCCTCTATGACAATGCAAAAAGCTGCGAGTTCCTCAAAGTGCGTGTTTTCAGTGAGAGAACGCGTTTGCGGCCAGAAAAACAGAGATTGCTGTTTCTCCATAACCATTAATGCTAAATGGCTGATTCTTTACTATGTTATACAGGGTCCCATCCCGTACAAGACAGCAAGGTTTGGTCAAGTTTGATAAAGTTTTTTCCACAAAGTCAGTTTCAAAATTCTGTATAGTCATCAGTTTTATCAGGTCTCACTTATGAAAACATTCCAAAACCATGTTATTTTTGACTGGGATGTTCATCCCGGACACTTACTCTGCATATGAGATGGTTTTTAGCTGTGACAATGCAAAAAGCTGCGAGTTCCTCAAAGTGAGTGTTTTCAGCGAGAGAACGCGTTTGCGGCCATACAAAACAAAGATTGCATTTTCTCCAAAACCATGAGTGCTAGATGGCTGATTCTTTACTATGTTATACAGGGTCCCATCCCGTACTAGACAGCAAGGTTTGGTCAAGTTTGATAAAGTTTTTTCCATTAAGTCAGTTTCAAAATTCTGTATAGTCATCAGTTTTCTCAGGTCTCACTTATGAAAACAATCCAAAACCATGTTATTTTTGACTGGGATGTTCATCCCTGACACTTATTCTGCATATGAGATGGTTTTCCTCTATGACAATGCAAAAAGCTGCGAGTTCCTCAAAGTGCGTGTTTTCAGTGAGAGAACGCGTTTGCGGCCAGAAAAACAGAGATTGCTGTTTCTCCATAACCATTAATGCTAAATGGCTGATTCTTTACTATGTTATACAGGGTCCCATCCCGTACAAGACAGCAAGGTTTGGTCAAGTTTGATAAAGTTTTTTCCATTAAGTCAGTTTCAAAATTCTGTATAGTCATCAGTTTTCTCAGGTCTCACTTATGAAAACAATCCAAAACCATGTTATTTTTGACTGGGATGTTCATCCCTGACACTTATTCTGCATATGAGATGGTTTTCCTCTATGACAATGCAAAAAGCTGCGAGTTCCTCAAAGTGCGTGTTTTCAGTGAGAGAACGCGTTTGCGGCCAGAAAAACAGAGATTGCTGTTTCTCCATAACCATTAATGCTAAATGGCTGATTCTTTACTATGTTATACAGGGTCCCATCCCGTACAAGACAGCAAGGTTTGGTCAAGTTTGATAAAGTTTTTTCCACAAAGTCAGTTTCAAAATTCTGTATAGTCATCAGTTTTATCAGGTCTCACTTATGAAAACAATCCAAAACCATTCTTTTTTTGACTGGAATGTTCATCCCTGACACTGACTCTGCATATGAGAGTGTTTTTCGCTGTGACAATGCAAAAAGCTGCGAGTTCCTCAAAGTGAGTGTTTTCAGCGAGAGAACGCGTTTGCGGCCATACAAAACAAAGATTGCATTTTCTCCAAAACCATGAGTGCTAGATGGCTGATTCTTTACTATGTTATACAGGGTCCCATCCCGTACTAGACAGCAAGGTTTGGTCAAGTTTGATAAAGTTTTATCCATAAAGTCAGTTTCAAAATTCTGTATAGTCATCAGTTTTCTCAGGTCTCACTTATGAAAACAATCCAAAACCATGTTATTTTTGACTGGGATGTTCATCCCTGACACTTACTCTGCATATGAGATGGTTTTTCGCTTTGATAATGCAAAAAGCTGCGAGTTCCTCAAAGTGAGTGTTCTCAGCGAGAGAACGCGTTTGCGGCCACATAAACAGAGATTGCTGTTTCTCCAAAACCATGAGTGCTAAACGGCTGATTCTTTACTATGTTATACAGGGTCCCATCCCGTACAAGACAGCAAGGCTTGGTCAAGTTTGATCACAAAGTTTTTCCACAAAGTCGGTTTCAAAATTCTGAATAGCCAGCAGTTTTCTCAGGTCTCACTTATGAAAACAATCCAAAACCGTTCTTTTTTTGACTGGAATGTTCATCCCTGACACTGACTCTGCATATGAGAGTGTTTTTCGCTGTGACAATGCAAAAAGCTACGAGTTCCTCAAAGTGAGTGTTCTCAGCGAGAGAACGCGTTTGCGGCCACATAAACAGAGATTGCTGTTTCTCCAAAACCATGAGTGCTAAATGGCTGATTCTTTACTATGTTATACAGGGTCCCATCCCGTACAAGACAGCAAGGTTTGGTCAAGTTTGATCACACAGTTTTTCCACAAAGTCAGTTTCAAAATTCTGTATAGTCATCAGTTTTATCAGGTCTCACTTATGAAAACAATCCAAAACCATTCTTTTTTTGACTGGAATGTTCATCCCTGACACTGACTCTGCATATGAGAGTGTTTTTCGCTGTGACAATGCAAAAAGCTGCGAGTTCCTCAAAGTGAGTGTTTTCAGCGAGAGAACGCGTTTGCGGCCATACAAAACAAAGATTGCATTTTCTCCAAAACCATGAGTGCTAGATGGCTGATTCTTTACTATGTTATACAGGGTCCCATCCCGTACAAGACAGCAAGGTTTGGTCAAGTTTGATCACACAGTTTTTCCACAAAGTCAGTTTCAAAATTCTGTATAGTCATCAGTTTTCTCAGGTCTCACTTATGAAAACAATCCAAAACCATTCTTTTTTTGACTGGAATGTTCATCCCTGACACTGACTCTGCATATGAGAGTGTTTTTCGCTGTGACAATGCAAAAAGCTGCGAGTTCCTCAAAGTGAGTGTTTTCAGCGAGAGAACGCGTTTGCGGCCATAAAAAAACAAAGATTGCATTTTCTCCAAAACCATGAGTGCTAGATGGCTGATTCTTTACTATGTTATACAGGGTCCCATCCCGTACAAGACAGCAAGGTTTGGTCAAGTTTGATAAAGTTTTTTCCATAAAGTCAGTTTCAAAATTCTGAATAGTCAGCAGTTTTCTCAGGTCTCACTTATGAAAACAATCCAAAACCATTCTTTTTTTGACTGGGATGTTCATCCCTGACACTGACTCTGCATATGAGAGTGTTTTTCCGCTATTACAATGCAAAAAGCTGCGGGTTCCTGAAAGTGAGTGTTCTCAGCGAGAGAACGCGTTTGCGGCCATAAAAACAGAGATTGCTGTTTCTCCAAGACCATGAGTGCTAAATGGCTGATTCTTTACTATGTTATACAGGGTCCCATCCCGTACAAGACAGCCAGGTTTGGTCAAGTTTGATAACAAAGTTTTTTCCATAAAGTCAGTTTCAAAATTCTGAATAGTCGGCAGTTTTCTCAGGTCTCACTTATAAAAACAATCCAAAACCATTATTTTTTTGACTGGGATGTTCATCCCTGACACTGACTCTGCATATGAGAGTGTTTTTCGCTGTGACAATGCAAAAAGCTACGAGTTCCTCAAAGTGAGTGTTCTCAGCGAGAGAACGCGTTTGCGGCCACATAAACAGAGATTGCTGTTTCTCCAAAACCATGAGTGCTAAATGGCTGATTCTTTACTATGTTATACAGGGTCCCATCCCGTACAAGACAGCAAGGTTTGGTCAAGTTTGATCACACAGTTTTTCCACAAAGTCAGTTTCAAAATTCTGTATAGTCATCAGTTTTATCAGGTCTCACTTATGAAAACAATCCAAAACCATTCTTTTTTTGACTGGAATGTTCATCCCTGACACTGACTCTGCATATGAGAGTGTTTTTCGCTGTGACAATGCAAAAAGCTGCGAGTTCCTCAAAGTGAGTGTTTTCAGCGAGAGAACGCGTTTGCGGCCATACAAAACAAAGATTGCATTTTCTCCAAAACCATGAGTGCTAGATGGCTGATTCTTTACTATGTTATACAGGGTCCCATCCCGTACAAGACAGCAAGGTTTGGTCAAGTTTGATCACACAGTTTTTCCACAAAGTCAGTTTCAAAATTCTGTATAGTCATCAGTTTTCTCAGGTCTCACTTATGAAAACAATCCAAAACCATTCTTTTTTTGACTGGAATGTTCATCCCTGACACTGACTCTGCATATGAGAGTGTTTTTCGCTGTGACAATGCAAAAAGCTGCGAGTTCCTCAAAGTGAGTGTTTTCAGCGAGAGAACGCGTTTGCGGCCATAAAAAAACAAAGATTGCATTTTCTCCAAAACCATGAGTGCTAGATGGCTGATTCTTTACTATGTTATACAGGGTCCCATCCCGTACAAGACAGCAAGGTTTGGTCAAGTTTGATAAAGTTTTTTCCATAAAGTCAGTTTCAAAATTCTGAATAGTCAGCAGTTTTCTCAGGTCTCACTTATGAAAACAATCCAAAACCATTCTTTTTTTGACTGGGATGTTCATCCCTGACACTGACTCTGCATATGAGAGTGTTTTTCCGCTATTACAATGCAAAAAGCTGCGGGTTCCTGAAAGTGAGTGTTCTCAGCGAGAGAACGCGTTTGCGGCCATAAAAACAGAGATTGCTGTTTCTCCAAGACCATGAGTGCTAAATGGCTGATTCTTTACTATGTTATACAGGGTCCCATCCCGTACAAGACAGCCAGGTTTGGTCAAGTTTGATAACAAAGTTTTTTCCATAAAGTCAGTTTCAAAATTCTGAATAGTCGGCAGTTTTCTCAGGTCTCACTTATAAAAACAATCCAAAACCATTATTTTTTTGACTGGGATGTTCATCCCTGACACTGACTCTGCATATGAGAGTGTTTTTCGCTGTGACAATGCAAAAAGCTGCGAGTTCCTCAAAGTGAGTGTTCTCAGCGAGAGAACGCGTTTGCGGCCACATAAACAGAGATTGCTGTTTCTCCAAAACCATGAGTGCTAAATGGCTGATTCTTTACTATGTTATACAGGGTCCCATCCCGTACAAGACAGCAAGGTTTGGTCAAGTTTGATAAAGTTTTTTCCACAAAGTCAGTTTCAAAATTCTGTATAGTCATCAGTTTTATCAGGTCTCACTTATGAAAACATTCCAAAACCATGTTATTTTTGACTGGGATGTTCATCCCGGACACTTACTCTGCATATGAGATGGTTTTTAGCTGTGACAATGCAAAAAGCTGCGAGTTCCTCAAAGTGAGTGTTTTCAGCGAGAGAACGCGTTTGCGGCCATACAAAACAAAGATTGCATTTTCTCCAAAACCATGAGTGCTAGATGGCTGATTCTTTACTATGTTATACAGGGTCCCATCCCGTACTAGACAGCAAGGTTTGGTCAAGTTTGATAAAGTTTTTTCCATTAAGTCAGTTTCAAAATTCTGTATAGTCATCAGTTTTCTCAGGTCTCACTTATGAAAACAATCCAAAACCATGTTATTTTTGACTGGGATGTTCATCCCTGACACTTATTCTGCATATGAGATGGTTTTCCTCTATGACAATGCAAAAAGCTGCGAGTTCCTCAAAGTGCGTGTTTTCAGTGAGAGAACGCGTTTGCGGCCAGAAAAACAGAGATTGCTGTTTCTCCATAACCATTAATGCTAAATGGCTGATTCTTTACTATGTTATACAGGGTCCCATCCCGTACAAGACAGCAAGGTTTGGTCAAGTTTGATAAAGTTTTTTCCACAAAGTCAGTTTCAAAATTCTGTATAGTCATCAGTTTTATCAGGTCTCACTTATGAAAACAATCCAAAACCATTCTTTTTTTGACTGGAATGTTCATCCCTGACACTGACTCTGCATATGAGAGTGTTTTTCGCTGTGACAATGCAAAAAGCTGCGAGTTCCTCAAAGTGAGTGTTTTCAGCGATAGAACGCGTTTGCGGTCACATAAACAGAGATTGCTGTTTCTCCAAAACCATGAGTGCTAGATGGCTGATTCTTTAGTATGTTATACAGGGTCCCATCCCGTACAAGAAACCAAGGTTTGTTCAAGTTTGATCACATATTTTTTCCACAAAGTCAGTTTCAAAATTCTGAATAGTCAGCAGTTTTCTCAGGTCTCCCTTATGAAAACAATCCAAAACCGTTCTTATTTTGACTGGGATTATCATCCCTGACACTTATTCTGCATATGAGATGGTTTTCCTCTATGACAATGCAAAAAGCTGCGAGTTCCTCAAAGTGCGTGTTTTCAGTGAGAGAACGCGTTTGCGGCCAGAAAAACAGAGATTGCTGTTTCTCCATAACCATTAATGCTAAATGGCTGATTCTTTACTATGTTATACAGGGTCCCATCCCGTACAAGACAGCAATGTTTGGTCAAGTTTGATAAAGTTTTTTCCACAAAGTCAGTTTCAAAATTCTGTATAGTCATCAGTTTTATCAGGTCTCACTTATGAAAACAATCCAAAACCATGTTATTTTTGACTGGGATGTTCATCCCTGACACTTACTCTGCATATGAGATGGTTTTTCGCTTTGATAATGCTCAAAGCTGCGAGTTCCTCAAAGTGAGTGTTCTCAGCGAGAGAACGCGTTTGCGGCCACATAAACAGAGATTGCTGTTTCTCCAAAACCATGAGTGCTAAACGGCTGATTCTTTACTATGTTATACAAGGTCCCATCCCGTAAAAGACAGCAAGGTTTGGTCAAGTTTGATAAAGTTTTTTCCATAAAGTCAGTTTCAAAATTCTGAATAGTCAGCAGTTTTCTCAGGTCTCACTTATGAAAACAATCCAAAACCATGTTATTTTTGACTGGGATGTTCATCCCTGACACTTACTCTGCATATGAGATGGTTTTTCGCTTTGATAATGCTCAAAGCTGCGAGTTCCTCAAAGTGAGTGTTCTCAGCGAGAGAACGCGTTTGCGGCCACATAAACAGAGATTGCTGTTTCTCCAAAACCATGAGTGCTAAACGGCTGATTCTTTACTATGTTATACAGGGTCCTATCCCGTACAAGACAGCAAGGTTAAGTCAAGTTTGATCACACAGTTTTTCCACAAAGTCAGTTTCAAAATTCTGAATAGTCAGCAGTTTTCTCAGGTCTCACTTATGAAAACAATCCAAAACCATGTTATTTTTGACTGGGATGTTCATCCCTGACACTGACTCTGCATATGAGATGGTTTTCCGCTGTGACAATGCAAAAAGCTGCGAGTTCCTCAAAGTGAGTGTTTTCAGCGAGAAAACGCGTTTGCGGCCATAAAAAACAAAGATTGCATTTTCTCCAAAACAATGAGTGCTAGATGGCTGATTCTTTACTATGTTATACAGGGTCCCATCCCGTACAAGACAGCAAGGTTTGGTCAAGTTTGATAAAGTTTTTTCCATAAAGTCAGTTTCAAAATTCTGAATAGTCAGCAGTTTTCTCAGGTCTCACTTATGAAAACAATCCAAAACCATGTTATTTTTGACTGGGATGTTCATCCCTGACACTTACTCTGCATATGAGATGGTTTTTCGCTTTGATAATGCTCAAAGCTGCGAGTTCCTCAAAGTGAGTGTTCTCAGCGAGAGAACGCGTTTGCGGCCACATAAACAGAGATTGCTGTTTCTCCAAAACCATGAGTGCTAAACGGCTGATTCTTTACTATGTTATACAGGGTCCTATCCCGTACAAGACAGCAAGGTTAAGTCAAGTTTGATCACACAGTTTTTCCACAAAGTCAGTTTCAAAATTCTGTATAGTCATCAGTTTTCTCAAGTCTCACTTATGAAAACAATCCAAAACCATGTTATTTTTGACTGGGATGTTCATCCCTGACACTTATTCTGCATATGAGATGGTTTTCCTCTATGACAATGCAAAAAGCTGCGAGTTCCTCAAAGTGCGTGTTTTCAGTGAGAGAACGCGTTTGCGGCCATAAAAAACAAAGATTGCATTTTCTCCAAAACCATGAGTGCTAGATGGCTGATTCTTTACTATGTTATACAGGGTCCCATCCCGTACAAGACAGCAAGGTTTGGTCAAGTTTGATAAAGTTTTTTCCATAAAGTCAGTTTCAAAATTCTGAATAGTCAGCAGTTTTCTCAGGTCTCACTTATGAAAACAATCCAAAACCATTCTTTTTTTGACTGGGATGTTCATCCCTGACACTGACTCTGCATATGAGAGTGTTTTTCCGCTATTACAATGCAAAAAGCTGCGGGTTCCTGAAAGTGAGTGTTCTCAGCGAGAGAACGCGTTTGCGGCCATAAAAACAGAGATTGCTGTTTCTCCAAAACCATGAGTGCTAAATGGCTGATTCTTTACTATGTTATACAGGGTCCCATCCCGTACAAGACAGCCAGGTTTGGTCAAGTTTGATAAAGTTTTTTCCATAAAGTCAGTTTCAAAATTCTGAATAGTCGGCAGTTTTCTCAGGTCTCACTTATAAAAACAATCCAAAACCATTATTTTTTTGACTGGGATGTTCATCCCTGACACTGACTCTGCATATGAGAGTGTTTTTAGCTGTGACAATGCAAAAAGCTGCGAGTTCCTCAAAGTGAGTGTTTTCAGCGAGAGAACGCGTTTGCGGCCATAAAAAACAAAGATTGCATTTTCTCCAAAACCATGAGTGCTAGATGGCTGATTCTTTACTATGTTATACAGGGTCCCATCCCGTACAAGACAGCAAGGCTTGGTCAATTTGATCACAAAGTTTTTCCACAAAGTCGGTTTCAAAATTCTGAATAGTCAGCAGTTTTCTCAGGTCTCACTTATGAAAACAATCCAAAACCGTTCTTTTTTTGACTGGAATGTTCATCCCTGACACTGACTCTGCATATGAGAGTGTTTTTCGCTGTGACAATGCAAAAAGCTGCGAGTTCCTCAAAGTGAGTGTTCTCAGCGAGAGAACGCGTTTGCGGCCACATAAACAGAGATTGCTGTTTCTCCAAAACCATGAGTGCTAAATGGCTGATTCTTTACTATGTTATACAGGGTCCCATCCCGTACAAGACAGCAAGGTTTGGTCAAGTTTGATAAAGTTTTTTCCACAAAGTCAGTTTCAAAATTCTGTATAGTCATCAGTTTTCTCAAGTCTCACTTATGAAAACAATCCAAAACCATGTTATTTTTGACTGAGATTATCATCCCTGACACTTATTCTGCATATGAGATGGTTTTCCTCTATGACAATGCAAAAAGCTGCGAGTTCCTCAAAGTGCGTGTTTTCAGTGAGAGAACGCGTTTGCGGCCAGAAAAACAGAGATTGCTGTTTCTCCATAACCATTAATGCTAAATGGCTGATTCTTTACTATGTTATACAGGGTCCCATCCCGTACAAGACAGCAAGGTTTGGTCAAGTTTGATAAAGTTTTTTCCACAAAGTCAGTTTCAAAATTTAGTATAGTCATCAGTTTTCTCAAGTCTCACTTATGAAAACAATCCAAAACCGTTCTTTTTTTGACTGGAATGTTCATCCCTGACACTGACTCTGCATATGAGAGTGTTTTTCGCTGTGACAATGCAAAAAGCTACGAGTTCCTCAAAGTGAGTGTTCTCAGCGAGAGAACGCGTTTGCGGCCAGAAAAACAGAGATTGCTGTTTCTCCATAACCATTAATGCTAAATGGCTGATTCTTTACTATGTTATACAGGGTCCCATCCCGTACAAGACAGCAAGGTTTGGTCAAGTTTGATAAAGTTTTTTCCACAAAGTCAGTTTCAAAATTCTGTATAGTCATCAGTTTTCTCAAGTCTCACTTATGAAAACAATCCAAAACCATGTTATTTTTGACTGGGATTATCATCCCTGACACTTATTCTGCATATGAGATGGTTTTCCTCTATGACAATGCAAAAAGCTGCGAGTTCCTCAAAGTGCGTGTTTTCAGTGAGAGAACGCGTTTGCGGCCAGAAAAACAGAGATTGCTGTTTCTCCATAACCATTAATGCTAAATGGCTGATTCTTTACTATGTTATACAGGGTCCCATCCCGTACAAGACAGCAAGGTTTGGTCAAGTTTGATAAAGTTTTTTCCACAAAGTCAGTTTCAAAATTCTGTATAGTCATCAGTTTTATCAGGTCTCACTTATGAAAACATTCCAAAACCATGTTATTTTTGACTGGGATGTTCATCCCGGACACTTACTCTGCATATGAGATGGTTTTTAGCTGTGACAATGCAAAAAGCTGCGAGTTCCTCAAAGTGAGTGTTTTCAGCGAGAGAACGCGTTTGCGGCCATACAAAACAAAGATTGCATTTTCTCCAAAACCATGAGTGCTAGATGGCTGATTCTTTACTATGTTATACAGGGTCCCATCCCGTACTAGACAGCAAGGTTTGGTCAAGTTTGATAAAGTTTTTTCCATTAAGTCAGTTTCAAAATTCTGTATAGTCATCAGTTTTCTCAGGTCTCACTTATGAAAACAATCCAAAACCATGTTATTTTTGACTGGGATGTTCATCCCTGACACTTCTTCTGCATATGAGATGGTTTTCCTCTATGACAATGCAAAAAGCTGCGAGTTCCTCAAAGTGCGTGTTTTCAGTGAGAGAACGCGTTTGCGGCCAGAAAAACAGAGATTGCTGTTTCTCCATAACCATTAATGCTAAATGGCTGATTCTTTACTATGTTATACAGGGTCCCATCCCGTACAAGACAGCAAGGTTTGGTCAAGTTTGATAAAGTTTTTTCCACAAAGTCAGTTTCAAAATTCTGAATAGTCAGCAGTTTTCTCAGGTCTCACTTATGAAAACAATCCAAAACCATTCTTTTTTTGACTGGGATGTTCATCCCTGACACTGACTCTGCATATGAGAGTGTTTTTCCGCTATTACAATGCAAAAAGCTGCGGGTTCCTGAAAGTGAGTGTTCTCAGCGAGAGAACGCGTTTGCGGCCATAAAAACAGAGATTGCTGTTTCTCCAAAACCATGAGTGCTAAATGGCTGATTCTTTACTATGTTATACAGGGTCCCATCCCGTACAAGACAGCCAGGTTTGGTCAAGTTTGATAAAGTTTTTTCCATAAAGTCAGTTTCAAAATTCTGAATAGTCGGCAGTTTTCTCAGGTCTCACTTATAAAAACAATCCAAAACCATTATTTTTTTGACTGGGATGTTCATCCCTGACACTGACTCTGCATATGAGAGTGTTTTTAGCTGTGACAATGCAAAAAGCTGCGAGTTCCTCAAAGTGAGTGTTTTCAGCGAGAGAACGCGTTTGCGGCCATAAAAAACAAAGATTGCATTTTCTCCAAAACCATGAGTGCTAGATGGCTGATTCTTTACTATGTTATACAGGGTCCCATCCCGTACAAGACAGCAAGGCTTGGTCAATTTGATCACAAAGTTTTTCCACAAAGTCGGTTTCAAAATTCTGAATAGTCAGCAGTTTTCTCAGGTCTCACTTATGAAAACAATCCAAAACCGTTCTTTTTTTGACTGGAATGTTCATCCCTGACACTGACTCTGCATATGAGAGTGTTTTTCGCTGTGACAATGCAAAAAGCTGCGAGTTCCTCAAAGTGAGTGTTCTCAGCGAGAGAACGCGTTTGCGGCCACATAAACAGAGATTGCTGTTTCTCCAAAACCATGAGTGCTAAATGGCTGATTCTTTACTATGTTATACAGGGTCCCATCCCGTACAAGAGAGCAAGGTTTGGTCAAGTTTGATCACACAGTTTTTCCACAAAGTCAGTTTCAAAATTTAGTATAGTCATCAGTTTTCTCAAGTCTCACTTATGAAAACAATCCAAAACCATGTTATTTTTGACTGGGATTATCATCCCTGACACTTATTCTGCATATGAGATGGTTTTCCTCTATGACAATGCAAAAAGCTGCGAGTTCCTCAAAGTGCGTGTTTTCAGTGAGAGAACGCGTTTGCGGCCAGAAAAACAGAGATTGCTGTTTCTCCATAACCATTAATGCTAAATGGCTGATTCTTTACTATGTTATACAGGGTCCCATCCCGTACAAGACAGCAAGGTTTGGTCAAGTTTGATAAAGTTTTTTCCACAAAGTCAGTTTCAAAATTCTGTATAGTCATCAGTTTTATCAGGTCTCACTTATGAAAACATTCCAAAACCATGTTATTTTTGACTGGGATGTTCATCCCGGACACTTACTCTGCATATGAGATGGTTTTTAGCTGTGACAATGCAAAAAGCTGCGAGTTCCTCAAAGTGAGTGTTTTCAGCGAGAGAACGCGTTTGCGGCCATACAAAACAAAGATTGCATTTTCTCCAAAACCATGAGTGCTAGATGGCTGATTCTTTACTATGTTATACAGGGTCCCATCCCGTACTAGACAGCAAGGTTTGGTCAAGTTTGATAAAGTTTTTTCCATTAAGTCAGTTTCAAAATTCTGTATAGTCATCAGTTTTCTCAGGTCTCACTTATGAAAACAATCCAAAACCATGTTATTTTTGACTGGGATGTTCATCCCTGACACTTATTCTGCATATGAGATGGTTTTCCTCTATGACAATGCAAAAAGCTGCGAGTTCCTCAAAGTGCGTGTTTTCAGTGAGAGAACGCGTTTGCGGCCAGAAAAACAGAGATTGCTGTTTCTCCATAACCATTAATGCTAAATGGCTGATTCTTTACTATGTTATACAGGGTCCCATCCCGTACAAGACAGCAAGGTTTGGTAAAGTTTGATAAAGTTTTTTCCACAAAGTCAGTTTCAAAATTCTGTATAGTCATCAGTTTTATCAGGTCTCACTTATGAAAACAATCCAAAACCATTCTTTTTTTGACTGGAATGTTCATCCCTGACACTGACTCTGCATATGAGAGTGTTTTTCGCTGTGACAATGCAAAAAGCTGCGAGTTCCTCAAAGTGAGTGTTTTCAGCGAGAGAACGCGTTTGCGGCCATACAAAACAAAGATTGCATTTTCTCCAAAACCATGAGTGCTAGATGGCTGATTCTTTGCTATGTTATACAGGGTCCCATCCCGTACTAGACAGCAAGGTTTGGTCAAGTTTGATAAAGTTTTTTCCATAAAGTCAGTTTCAAAATTCTGTATAGTCATCAGTTTTCTCAGGTCTCACTTATGAAAACAATCCAAAACCATGTTATTTTTGACTGGGATGTTCATCCCTGACACTTACTCTGCATATGAGATGGTTTTTCGCTTTGATAATGCAAAAAGCTGCGAGTTCCTCAAAGTGAGTGTTCTCAGCGAGAGAACGCGTTTGCGGCCACATAAACAGAGATTGCTGTTTCTCCAAAACCATGAGTGCTAAACGGCTGATTCTTTACTATGTTATACAGGGTCCCATCCCGTACAAGACAGCAAGGCTTGGTCAAGTTTGATCACAAAGTTTTTCCACAAAGTCGGTTTCAAAATTCTGAATAGCCAGCAGTTTTCTCAGGTCTCACTTATGAAAACAATCCAAAACCGTTCTTTTTTTGACTGGAATGTTCATCCCTGACACTGACTCTGCATATGAGAGTGTTTTTCGCTGTGACAATGCAAAAAGCTACGAGTTCCTCAAAGTGAGTGTTCTCAGCGAGAGAACGCGTTTGCGGCCACATAAACAGAGATTGCTGTTTCTCCAAAACCATGAGTGCTAAATGGCTGATTCTTTACTATGTTATACAGGGTCCCATCCCGTACAAGACAGCAAGGTTTGGTCAAGTTTGATCACACAGTTTTTCCACAAAGTCAGTTTCAAAATTCTGTATAGTCATCAGTTTTATCAGGTCTCACTTATGAAAACAATCCAAAACCATTCTTTTTTTGACTGGAATGTTCATCCCTGACACTGACTCTGCATATGAGAGTGTTTTTCGCTGTGACAATGCAAAAAGCTGCGAGTTCCTCAAAGTGAGTGTTTTCAGCGAGAGAACGCGTTTGCGGCCATACAAAACAAAGATTGCATTTTCTCCAAAACCATGAGTGCTAGATGGCTGATTCTTTACTATGTTATACAGGGTCCCATCCCGTACAAGACAGCAAGGTTTGGTCAAGTTTGATCACACAGTTTTTCCACAAAGTCAGTTTCAAAATTCTGTATAGTCATCAGTTTTCTCAGGTCTCACTTATGAAAACAATCCAAAACCATTCTTTTTTTGACTGGAATGTTCATCCCTGACACTGACTCTGCATATGAGAGTGTTTTTCGCTGTGACAATGCAAAAAGCTGCGAGTTCCTCAAAGTGAGTGTTTTCAGCGAGAGAACGCGTTTGCGGCCATAAAAAAACAAAGATTGCATTTTCTCCAAAACCATGAGTGCTAGATGGCTGATTCTTTACTATGTTATACAGGGTCCCATCCCGTACAAGACAGCAAGGTTTGGTCAAGTTTGATAAAGTTTTTTCCATAAAGTCAGTTTCAAAATTCTGAATAGTCAGCAGTTTTCTCAGGTCTCACTTATGAAAACAATCCAAAACCATGTTATTTTTGACTGGGATGTTCATCCCTGACACTTACTCTGCATATGAGATGGTTTTTCGCTTTGATAATGCTCAAAGCTGCGAGTTCCTCAAAGTGAGTGTTCTCAGCGAGAGAACGCGTTTGCGGCCACATAAACAGAGATTGCTGTTTCTCCAAAACCATGAGTGCTAAACGGCTGATTCTTTACTATGTTATACAGGGTCCCATCCCGTAAAAGACAGCAAGGTTTGGTCAAGTTTGATCACACAGTTTTTCCACAAAGTCAGTTTCAAAATTCTGTATAGTCATCAGTTTTATCAGGTCTCACTTATGAAAACAATCCAAAACCATTCTTTTTTTGACTGGAATGTTCATCCCTGACACTGACTCTGCATATGAGAGTGTTTTTCGCTGTGACAATGCAAAAAGCTGCGAGTTCCTCAAAGTGAGTGTTTTCAGCGAGAGAACGCGTTTGCGGCCATACAAAACAAAGATTGCATTTTTTCCAAAACCATGTGTGCTAGATGGCTGATTCTTTACTATGTTATACAGGGTCCTTTCCCGTACTAGACAGCAAGGTTTGGTCAAGTTTGATAAAGTTTTTTCCATAAAGTCAGTTTCAAAATTCTGTATAGTCATCAGTTTTCTCAGGATTCACTTATGAAAACAATCCAAAACCATTCTTTTTTTGACTGGAATGTTCATCCCTGACACTGACTCTGCATATGAGAGTGTTTTTCGCTGTGACAATGCAAAAAGCTGCGAGTTCCTCAAAGTGAGTGTTTTCAGCGAGAGAACGCGTTTGGGGCCACATAAACAGAGATTGCTGTTTCTCCAAAACCATGAGTGCTAAACGGCTGATTCTTTACTATGTTATACAGGGTCCCATCCCGTAAAAGACAGCAAGGTTTGGTCAAGTTTGATAAAGTTTTTTCCATAAAGTCAGTTTCAAAATTCTGAATAGTCAGCAGTTTTCTCAGGTCTCACTTATGAAAACAATCCAAAACCATGTTATTTTTGACTGGGATGTTCATCCCTGACACTGACTCTGCATATGAGATGGTTTTCCGCTGTGACAATGCAAAAAGCTGCGAGTTCCTCAAAGTGAGTGTTCTCAGCGAGAAAACGCGTTTGCGGCCATAAAAAACAAAGATTGCATTTTCTCCAAAACAATGAGTGCTAGATGGCTGATTCTTTACTCTGTTATACAGGGTCCCATCCCGTACAAGACAGCAAGGCTTGGTCAAGTTTGATCACAAAGTTTTTCCACAAAGTCGGTTTCAAAATTCTGTATAGTCATCAGTTTTCTCAGGTCTCACTTATGAAAACAATCCAAAACCATTCTTTTTTTGACTGGAATGTTCATCCCTGACACTGACTCTGCATATGAGAGTGTTTTTCGCTGTGACAATGCAAAAAGCTGCGAGTTCCTCAAAGTGAGTGTTTTCAGCGAGAGAACGCGTTTGCGGCCATAAAAAAACAAAGATTGTATTTTCTCCAAAACCATGAGTGCTAGATGGCTGATTCTTTACTATGTTATACAGGGTCCCATCCCGTACAAGACAGCCAGGTTTGGTCAAGTTTGATAACAAAGTTTTTTCCATAAAGTCAGTTTCAAAATTCTGAATAGTCGGCAGTTTTCTCAGGTCTCACTTATAAAAACAATCCAAAACCATTATTTTTTTGACTGGGATGTTCATCCCTGACACTGACTCTGCATATGAGAGTGTTTTTAGCTGTGACAATGAAAAAGCTGCGAGTTCCTCAAAGTGAGTGTTTTCAGCGAGAGAACGCGTTTGCGGCCATAAAAAACAAAGATTGCATTTTCTCCAAAACCATGAGTGCTAGATGGCTGATTCTTTACTATGTTATACAGGGTCCCATCCCGTACAAGACAGCAAGGCTTGGTCAATTTGATCACAAAGTTTTTCCACAAAGTCGGTTTCAAAATTCTGAATAGTCAGCAGTTTTCTCAGGTCTCACTTATGAAAACAATCCAAAACCGTTCTTTTTTTGACTGGAATGTTCATCCCTGACACTGACTCTGCATATGAGAGTGTTTTTCGCTGTGACAATGCAAAAAGCTGCGAGTTCCTCAAAGTGAGTGTTCTCAGCGAGAGAACGCGTTTGCGGCCACATAAACAGCGATTGCTGTTTCTCCAAAACCATGAGTGCTAAATGGCTGATTCTTTACTATGTTATACAGGGTCCCATCCCGTACAAGAGAGCAAGGTTTGGTCAAGTTTGATCACACAGTTTTTCCACAAAGTCAGTTTCAAAATTTAGTATAGTCATCAGTTTTCTCAAGTCTCACTTATGAAAACAATCCAAAACCATGTTATTTTTGACTGGGATGTTCATCCCTGACACTTATTCTGCATATGAAATGGTTTTCCGCTGTGACATTGCAAAAAGCTGCGAGTTCCTCAAAGTGCGTGTTCTCAGCGATAGAACGCGTTTGCGGTCACATAAACAGAGATTGCTGTTTCTCCAAAACCATGAGTGCTAGATGGCTGATTCTTTAGTATGTTATACAGGGTCCCATCCCGTACAAGAAACCAAGGTTTGTTCAAGTTTGATCACATATTTTTTCCACAAAGTCAGTTTCAAAATTCTGAATAGTCAGCAGTTTTCTCAGGTCTCCCTTATGAAAACAATCCAAAACCGTTCTTATTTTGACTGGGATTATCATCCCTGACACTTATTCTGCATATGAGATGGTTTTCCTCTATGACAATGCAAAAAGCTGCGAGTTCCTCAAAGTGCGTGTTTTCAGTGAGAGAACGCGTTTGCGGCCAGAAAAACAGAGATTGCTGTTTCTCCATAACCATTAATGCTAAATGGCTGATTCTTTACTATGTTATACAGGGTCCCATCCCGTACAAGACAGCAAGGTTTGGTCAAGTTTGATAAAGTTTTTTCCACAAAGTCAGTTTCAAAATTCTGTATAGTCATCAGTTTTATCAGGTCTCACTTATGAAAACAATCCAAAACCATGTTATTTTTGACTGGGATGTTCATCCCTGACACTTACTCTGCATATGAGATGGTTTTTCGCTTTGATAATGCTCAAAGCTGCGAGTTCCTCAAAGTGAGTGTTCTCAGCGAGAGAACGCGTTTGCGGCCACATAAACAGAGATTGCTGTTTCTCCAAAACCATGAGTGCTAAACGGCTGATTCTTTACTATGTTATACAGGGTCCCATCCCGTAAAAGACAGCAAGGTTTGGGTCCCATCCCGTAAAAGTTTGGGTCCCATCCCGTAAAAGACAGCAAGGTTTGGTCAAGTTTGATAAAGTTTTTTCCATAAAGTCAGTTTCAAAATTCTGAATAGTCAGCAGTTTTCTCAGGTCTCACTTATGAAAACAATCCAAAACCATGTTATTTTTGACTGGGATGTTCATCCCTGACACTGACTCTGCATATGAGATGGTTTTCCGCTGTGACAATGCAAAAAGCTGCGAGTTCCTCAAAGTGAGTGTTCTCAGCGAGAAAACGCGTTTGCGGCCATAAAAAACAAAGATTGCATTTTCTCCAAAACAATGAGTGCTAGATGGCTGATTCTTTACTCTGTTATACAGGGTCCCATCCCGTACAAGACAGCAAGGCTTGGTCAAGTTTGATCACAAAGTTTTTCCACAAAGTCGGTTTCAAAATTCTGTATAGTCATCAGTTTTCTCAGGTCTCACTTATGAAAACAATCCAAAACCATTCTTTTTTTGACTGGAATGTTCATCCCTGACACTGACTCTGCATATGAGAGTGTTTTTCGCTGTGACAATGCAAAAAGCTGCAAGTTCCTCAAAGTGAGTGTTTTCAGCGAGAGAACGCGTTTGCGGCCATAAAAAAACAAAGATTGCATTTTCTCCAAAACCATGAGTGCTAGATGGCTGATTCTTTACTATGTTATACAGGGTCCCATCCCGTACAAGACAGCAAGGTTTGGTCAAGTTTGATAAAGTTTTTTCCATAAAGTCAGTTTCAAAATTCTGAATAGTCAGCAGTTTTCTCAGGTCTCACTTATGAAAACAATCCAAAACCATGTTATTTTTGACTGGGATGTTCATCCTTGACACTTACTCTGCATATGAGATGGTTTTTCGCTTTGATAATGCTCAAAGCTGCGAGTTCCTCAAAGTGAGTGTTCTCAGCGAGAGAACGCGTTTGCGGCCACATAAACAGAGATTGCTGTTTCTCCAAAACCATGAGTGCTAAACGGCTGATTCTTTACTATGTTATACAGGGTCCCATCCCGTACAAGACAGCAAGGTTTGGTCAAGTTTGATCACACAGTTTTTCCACAAAGTCAGTTTCAAAATTCTGTATAGTCATCAGTTTTCTCAAGTCTCACTTATGAAAACAATCCAAAACCATGTTATTTTTGACTGGGATGTTCATCCCTGACACTTATTCTGCATATGAGATGGTTTTCCTCTATGACAATGCAAAAAGCTGCGAGTTCCTCAAAGTGCGTGTTTTCAGTGAGAGAACGCGTTTGCGGCCATAAAAAACAAAGATTGCATTTTCTTCAAAACCATGAGTGCTAGATGGCTGATTCTTTACTATGTTATACAGGGTCCCATCCCGTACAAGACAGCCAGGTTTGGTCAAGTTTGATAACAAAGTTTTTTCCACAAAGTCAGTTTCAAAATTCTGAATAGTCGGCAGTTTTCTCAGGTCTCACTTATGAAAACAATCCAAAACCATTCTTTTTTTGACTGGGATGTTCATCCCTGACACTGACTCTGCATATGAGAGTGTTTTTAGCTGTGACAATGCAAAAAGCTGCGAGTTCCTCAAAGTGAGTGTTTTCAGCGAGAGAACGCGTTTGCGGCCATAAAAAAACAAAGATTGCATTTTCTCCAAAACCATGAGTGCTAGATGGCTGATTCTTTACTATGTTATACAGGGTCCCATCCCGTAAAAGACAGCAAGGTTTGGTCAAGTTTGATAAAGTTTTTTCCATAAAGTCAGTTTCAAAATTCTGAATAGTCAGCAGTTTTCTCAGGTCTCACTTATGAAAACAATCCAAAACCATGTTATTTTTGACTGGGATGTTCATCCCTGACACTGACTCTGCATATGAGATGGTTTTCCGCTGTGACAATGCAAAAAGCTGCGAGTTCCTCAAAGTGAGTGTTTTCAGCGAGAAAACGCGTTTGCGGCCATAAAAAACAAAGATTGCATTTTCTCCAAAACCATGAGTGCTAAATGGCTGATTCTTTACTATGTTATACAGGGTCCCATAACGTACAAGACAGCAAGGCTTGGTCAAGTTTGATCACAAAGTTTTTCCACAAAGTCGGTTTCAAAATTCTGAATAGCCAGCAGTTTTCTCAGGTCTCACTTATGAAAACAATCCAAAACCGTTATTTTTTTGACTGGAATGTTCATCCCTGACACTGACTCTGCATATGAGAGTGTTTTTCGCTGTGACAATGCAAAAAGCTGCGAGTTCCTCAAAGTGAGTGTTCTCAGCGAGAGAACGCGTTTGCGGCCACATAAACAGAGATTGCTGTTTCTCCAAAACAATGAGTGCTAAATGGCTGATTCTTTACTATGTTATACAGGGTCCCATCCCGTACAACACAGCAAGGTTTGGTCAAGTTTGATCACACAGTTTTTCCACAAAGTCAGTTTCAAAATTCTGTATAGTCAGCAGTTTTCTCAGGTCTCCCTTATGAAAACAATCCAAAACCATGTTATTTTTGACTGGGATGTTCATCCCTGACACTGACTCTGCATATGAGAGTGTTTTTCGCTGTGACAATGCAAAAAGCTGCGAGTTCCTCAAAGTGAGTGTTTTCAGCGAGAGAACGCGTTTGCGGCCATACAAAACAAAGATTGCATTTTCTCCAAAACCATGAGTGCTAGATGGCTGATTCTTTACTATGTTATACAGGGTCCCATCCCGTACTAGACAGCAAGGTTTGGTCAAGTTTGATAAAGTTTTTTCCATAAAGTCAGTTTCAAAATTCTGTATAGTCATCAGTTTTCTCAGGTCTCACTTATGAAAACAATCCAAAACCATGTTATTTTTGACTGGGATGTTCATCCCTGACACTTACTCTGCATATGAGATGGTTTTTCGCTTTGATAATGCAAAAAGCTGCGAGTTCCTCAAAGTGAGTGTTCTCAGCGAGAGAACGCGTTTGCGGCCACATAAACAGAGATTGCTGTTTCTCCAAAACCATGAGTGCTAAACGGCTGATTCTTTACTATGTTATACAGGGTCCCATCCCGTACAAGACAGCAAGGCTTGGTCAAGTTTGATCACAAAGTTTTTCCACAAAGTCGGTTTCAAAATTCTGAATAGCCAGCAGTTTTCTCAGGTCTCACTTATGAAAACAATCCAAAACCGTTCTTTTTTTGACTGGAATGTTCATCCCTGACACTGACTCTGCATATGAGAGTGTTTTTCGCTGTGACAATGCAAAAAGCTACGAGTTCCTCAAAGTGAGTGTTCTCAGCGAGAGAACGCGTTTGCGGCCACATAAACAGAGATTGCTGTTTCTCCAAAACCATGAGTGCTAAATGGCTGATTCTTTACTATGTTATACAGGGTCCCATCCCGTACAAGACAGCAAGGTTTGGTCAAGTTTGATCACACAGTTTTTCCACAAAGTCAGTTTCAAAATTCTGTATAGTCATCAGTTTTATCAGGTCTCACTTATGAAAACAATCCAAAACCATTCTTTTTTTGACTGGAATGTTCATCCCTGACACTGACTCTGCATATGAGAGTGTTTTTCGCTGTGACAATGCAAAAAGCTGCGAGTTCCTCAAAGTGAGTGTTTTCAGCGAGAGAACGCGTTTGCGGCCATACAAAACAAAGATTGCATTTTCTCCAAAACCATGAGTGCTAGATGGCTGATTCTTTACTATGTTATACAGGGTCCCATCCCGTACAAGACAGCAAGGTTTGGTCAAGTTTGATCACACAGTTTTTCCACAAAGTCAGTTTCAAAATTCTGTATAGTCATCAGTTTTCTCAGGTCTCACTTATGAAAACAATCCAAAACCATTCTTTTTTTGACTGGAATGTTCATCCCTGACACTGACTCTGCATATGAGAGTGTTTTTCGCTGTGACAATGCAAAAAGCTGCGAGTTCCTCAAAGTGAGTGTTTTCAGCGAGAGAACGCGTTTGCGGCCATAAAAAAACAAAGATTGCATTTTCTCCAAAACCATGAGTGCTAGATGGCTGATTCTTTACTATGTTATACAGGGTCCCATCCCGTACAAGACAGCAAGGTTTGGTCAAGTTTGATAAAGTTTTTTCCATAAAGTCAGTTTCAAAATTCTGAATAGTCAGCAGTTTTCTCAGGTCTCACTTATGAAAACAATCCAAAACCATGTTATTTTTGACTGGGATGTTCATCCCTGACACTTACTCTGCATATGAGATGGTTTTTCGCTTTGATAATGCTCAAAGCTGCGAGTTCCTCAAAGTGAGTGTTCTCAGCGAGAGAACGCGTTTGCGGCCACATAAACAGAGATTGCTGTTTCTCCAAAACCATGAGTGCTAAACGGCTGATTCTTTACTATGTTATACAGGGTCCCATCCCGTACAAGACAGCAAGGTTTGGTCAAGTTTGATCACACAGTTTTTCCACAAAGTCAGTTTCAAAATTCTGTATAGTCATCAGTTTTCTCAAGTCTCACTTATGAAAACAATCCAAAACCATGTTATTTTTGACTGGGATGTTCATCCCTGACACTTATTCTGCATATGAGATGGTTTTCCTCTATGACAATGCAAAAAGCTGCGAGTTCCTCAAAGTGCGTGTTTTCAGTGAGAGAACGCGTTTGCGGCCATAAAAAACAAAGATTGCATTTTCTTCAAAACCATGAGTGCTAGATGGCTGATTCTTTACTATGTTATACAGGGTCCCATCCCGTACTAGACAGCAAGGTTTGGTCAAGTTTGATAAAGTTTTTTCCATAAAGTCAGTTTCAAAATTCTGTATAGTCATCAGTTTTCTCAGGTCTCACTTATGAAAACAATCCAAAACCATGTTATTTTTGACTGGGATGTTCATCCCTGACACTTACTCTGCATATGAGATGGTTTTTCGCTTTGATAATGCAAAAAGCTGCGAGTTCCTCAAAGTGAGTGTTCTCAGCGAGAGAACGCGTTTGCGGCCATACAAAACAAAGATTGCATTTTTTCCAAAACCATGAGTGCTAGATGGCTGATTCTTTACTATGTTATACAGGGTCCTTTCCCGTACTAGACAGCAAGGTTTGGTCAAGTTTGATAAAGTTTTTTCCATAAAGTCAGTTTCAAAATTCTGTATAGTCATCAGTTTTCTCAGGATTCACTTATGAAAACAATCCAAAACCATTCTTTTTTTGACTGGAATGTTCATCCCTGACACTGACTCTGCATATGAGAGTGTTTTTCGCTGTGACAATGCAAAAAGCTGCGAGTTCCTCAAAGTGAGTGTTTTCAGCGAGAGAACGCGTTTGGGGCCACATAAACAGAGATTGCTGTTTCTCCAAAACCATGAGTGCTAAACGGCTGATTCTTTACTATGTTATACAGGGTCCCATCCCGTAAAAGACAGCAAGGTTTGGTCAAGTTTGATAAAGTTTTTTCCATAAAGTCAGTTTCAAAATTCTGAATAGTCAGCAGTTTTCTCAGGTCTCACTTATGAAAACAATCCAAAACCATGTTATTTTTGACTGGGATGTTCATCCCTGACACTGACTCTGCATATGAGATGGTTTTCCGCTGTGACAATGCAAAAAGCTGCGAGTTCCTCAAAGTGAGTGTTCTCAGCGAGAAAACGCGTTTGCGGCCATAAAAAACAAAGATTGCATTTTCTCCAAAACAATGAGTGCTAGATGGCTGATTCTTTACTCTGTTATACAGGGTCCCATCCCGTACAAGACAGCAAGGCTTGGTCAAGTTTGATCACAAAGTTTTTCCACAAAGTCGGTTTCAAAATTCTGTATAGTCATCAGTTTTCTCAGGTCTCACTTATGAAAACAATCCAAAACCATTCTTTTTTTGACTGGAATGTTCATCCCTGACACTGACTCTGCATATGAGAGTGTTTTTCGCTGTGACAATGCAAAAAGCTGCGAGTTCCTCAAAGTGAGTGTTTTCAGCGAGAGAACGCGTTTGCGGCCATAAAAAAACAAAGATTGTATTTTCTCCAAAACCATGAGTGCTAGATGGCTGATTCTTTACTATGTTATACAGGGTCCCATCCCGTACAAGACAGCCAGGTTTGGTCAAGTTTGATAACAAAGTTTTTTCCATAAAGTCAGTTTCAAAATTCTGAATAGTCGGCAGTTTTCTCAGGTCTCACTTATAAAAACAATCCAAAACCATTATTTTTTTGACTGGGATGTTCATCCCTGACACTGACTCTGCATATGAGAGTGTTTTTAGCTGTGACAATGAAAAAGCTGCGAGTTCCTCAAAGTGAGTGTTTTCAGCGAGAAAACGCGTTTGCGGCCATAAAAAACAAAGATTGCATTTTCTCCAAAACCATGAGTGCTAGATGGCTGATTCTTTACTATGTTATACAGGGTCCCATCCCGTACAAGACAGCAAGGCTTGGTCAATTTGATCACAAAGTTTTTCCACAAAGTCGGTTTCAAAATTCTGAATAGTCAGCAGTTTTCTCAGGTCTCACTTATGAAAACAATCCAAAACCGTTCTTTTTTTGACTGGAATGTTCATCCCTGACACTGACTCTGCATATGAGAGTGTTTTTCGCTGTGACAATGCAAAAAGCTGCGAGTTCCTCAAAGTGAGTGTTCTCAGCGAGAGAACGCGTTTGCGGCCACATAAACAGCGATTGCTGTTTCTCCAAAACCATGAGTGCTAAATGGCTGATTCTTTACTATGTTATACAGGGTCCCATCCCGTACTCTTGTACGGGATGGGACAAGGTTTGGTCAAGTTTGATCACACAGTTTTTCCACAAAGTCAGTTTCAAAATTTAGTATAGTCATCAGTTTTCTCAAGTCTCACTTATGAAAACAATCCAAAACCATGTTATTTTTGACTGGGATGTTCATCCCTGACACTTATTCTGCATATGAAATGGTTTTCCGCTGTGACATTGCAAAAAGCTGCGAGTTCCTCAAAGTGCGTGTTCTCAGCGATAGAACGCGTTTGCGGTCACATAAACAGAGATTGCTGTTTCTCCAAAACCATGAGTGCTAGATGGCTGATTCTTTAGTATGTTATACAGGGTCCCATCCCGTACAAGAAACCAAGGTTTGTTCAAGTTTGATCACATATTTTTTCCACAAAGTCAGTTTCAAAATTCTGAATAGTCAGCAGTTTTCTCAGGTCTCCCTTATGAAAACAATCCAAAACCGTTCTTATTTTGACTGGGATTATCATCCCTGACACTTATTCTGCATATGAGATGGTTTTCCTCTATGACAATGCAAAAAGCTGCGAGTTCCTCAAAGTGCGTGTTTTCAGTGAGAGAACGCGTTTGCGGCCAGAAAAACAGAGATTGCTGTTTCTCCATAACCATTAATGCTAAATGGCTGATTCTTTACTATGTTATACAGGGTCCCATCCCGTACAAGACAGCAAGGTTTGGTCAAGTTTGATAAAGTTTTTTCCACAAAGTCAGTTTCAAAATTCTGTATAGTCATCAGTTTTATCAGGTCTCACTTATGAAAACAATCCAAAACCATGTTATTTTTGACTGGGATGTTCATCCCTGACACTTACTCTGCATATGAGATGGTTTTTCGCTTTGATAATGCTCAAAGCTGCGAGTTCCTCAAAGTGAGTGTTCTCAGCGAGAGAACGCGTTTGCGGCCACATAAACAGAGATTGCTGTTTCTCCAAAACCATGAGTGCTAAACGGCTGATTCTTTACTATGTTATACAGGGTCCCATCCCGTAAAAGACAGCAAGGTTTGGGTCCCATCCCGTAAAAGTTTGGGTCCCATCCCGTAAAAGACAGCAAGGTTTGGTCAAGTTTGATAAAGTTTTTTCCATAAAGTCAGTTTCAAAATTCTGAATAGTCAGCAGTTTTCTCAGGTCTCACTTATGAAAACAATCCAAAACCATGTTATTTTTGACTGGGATGTTCATCCCTGACACTGACTCTGCATATGAGATGGTTTTCCGCTGTGACAATGCAAAAAGCTGCGAGTTCCTCAAAGTGAGTGTTCTCAGCGAGAAAACGCGTTTGCGGCCATAAAAAACAAAGATTGCATTTTCTCCAAAACAATGAGTGCTAGATGGCTGATTCTTTACTCTGTTATACAGGGTCCCATCCCGTACAAGACAGCAAGGCTTGGTCAAGTTTGATCACAAAGTTTTTCCACAAAGTCGGTTTCAAAATTCTGTATAGTCATCAGTTTTCTCAGGTCTCACTTATGAAAACAATCCAAAACCATTCTTTTTTTGACTGGAATGTTCATCCCTGACACTGACTCTGCATATGAGAGTGTTTTTCGCTGTGACAATGCAAAAAGCTGCGAGTTCCTCAAAGTGAGTGTTTTCAGCGAGAGAACGCGTTTGCGGCCATAAAAAAACAAAGATTGCATTTTCTCCAAAACCATGAGTGCTAGATGGCTGATTCTTTACTATGTTATACAGGGTCCCATCCCGTACAAGACAGCAAGGTTTGGTCAAGTTTGATAAAGTTTTTTCCATAAAGTCAGTTTCAAAATTCTGAATAGTCAGCAGTTTTCTCAGGTCTCACTTATGAAAACAATCCAAAACCATGTTATTTTTGACTGGGATGTTCATCCCTGACACTTACTCTGCATATGAGATGGTTTTTCGCTTTGATAATGCTCAAAGCTGCGAGTTCCTCAAAGTGAGTGTTCTCAGCGAGAGAACGCGTTTGCGGCCACATAAACAGAGATTGCTGTTTCTCCAAAACCATGAGTGCTAAACGGCTGATTCTTTACTATGTTATACAGGGTCCCATCCCGTACAAGACAGCAAGGTTTGGTCAAGTTTGATCACACAGTTTTTCCACAAAGTCAGTTTCAAAATTCTGTATAGTCATCAGTTTTCTCAAGTCTCACTTATGAAAACAATCCAAAACCATGTTATTTTTGACTGGGATGTTCATCCCTGACACTTATTCTGCATATGAGATGGTTTTCCTCTATGACAATGCAAAAAGCTGCGAGTTCCTCAAAGTGCGTGTTTTCAGTGAGAGAACGCGTTTGCGGCCATAAAAAACAAAGATTGCATTTTCTTCAAAACCATGAGTGCTAGATGGCTGATTCTTTACTATGTTATACAGGGTCCCATCCCGTACAAGACAGCCAGGTTTGGTCAAGTTTGATAACAAAGTTTTTTCCACAAAGTCAGTTTCAAAATTCTGAATAGTCGGCAGTTTTCTCAGGTCTCACTTATGAAAACAATCCAAAACCATTCTTTTTTTGACTGGGATGTTCATCCCTGACACTGACTCTGCATATGAGAGTGTTTTTAGCTGTGACAATGCAAAAAGCTGCGAGTTCCTCAAAGTGAGTGTTTTCAGCGAGAGAACGCGTTTGCGGCCATAAAAAAACAAAGATTGCATTTTCTCCAAAACCATGAGTGCTAGATGGCTGATTCTTTACTATGTTATACAGGGTCCCATCCCGTAAAAGACAGCAAGGTTTGGTCAAGTTTGATAAAGTTTTTTCCATAAAGTCAGTTTCAAAATTCTGAATAGTCAGCAGTTTTCTCAGGTCTCACTTATGAAAACAATCCAAAACCATGTTATTTTTGACTGGGATGTTCATCCCTGACACTGACTCTGCATATGAGATGGTTTTCCGCTGTGACAATGCAAAAAGCTGCGAGTTCCTCAAAGTGAGTGTTTTCAGCGAGAAAACGCGTTTGCGGCCATAAAAAACAAAGATTGCATTTTCTCCAAAACCATGAGTGCTAAATGGCTGATTCTTTACTATGTTATACAGGGTCCCATAACGTACAAGACAGCAAGGCTTGGTCAAGTTTGATCACAAAGTTTTTCCACAAAGTCGGTTTCAAAATTCTGAATAGCCAGCAGTTTTCTCAGGTCTCACTTATGAAAACAATCCAAAACCGTTATTTTTTTGACTGGAATGTTCATCCCTGACACTGACTCTGCATATGAGAGTGTTTTTCGCTGTGACAATGCAAAAAGCTGCGAGTTCCTCAAAGTGAGTGTTCTCAGCGAGAGAACGCGTTTGCGGCCACATAAACAGAGATTGCTGTTTCTCCAAAACAATGAGTGCTAAATGGCTGATTCTTTACTATGTTATACAGGGTCCCATCCCGTACAACACAGCAAGGTTTGGTCAAGTTTGATCACACAGTTTTTCCACAAAGTCAGTTTCAAAATTCTGTATAGTCAGCAGTTTTCTCAGGTCTCCCTTATGAAAACAATCCAAAACCATGTTATTTTTGACTGGGATGTTCATCCCTGACACTTATTCTGCATATGAAATGGTTTTCCGCTGTGACATTGCAAAAGCTGCGAGTTCCTCAAAGTGCGTGTTCTCAGCGATAGAACGCGTTTGCGGTCACATAAACAAAGATTGCTGTTTCTCCAAAACCATGAGTGCTAGATGGCTGATTCTTTAGTATGTTATACAGGGTCCCATCCCGTACAAGAAACCAAGGTTTGTTCAAGTTTGATCACATATTTTTTCCACAAAGTCAGTTTCAAAATTCTGAATAGTCAGCAGTTTTCTCAGGTCTCCCTTATGAAAACAATCCAAAACCGTTCTTATTTTGACTGGGATTATCATCCCTGACACTTATTCTGCATATGAGATGGTTTTCCTCTATGACAATGCAAAAAGCTGCGAGTTCCTCAAAGTGCGTGTTTTCAGTGAGAGAACGCGTTTGCGGCCATAAAAACAGAGATTGCTGTTTCTCCATAACCATTAATGCTAAATGGCTGATTCTTTACTATGTTATACAGGGTCCCATCCCGTACAAGACAGCAAGGTTTGGTCAAGTTTGATAAAGTTTTTTCCACAAAGTCAGTTTCAAAATTCTGTATAGTCATCAGTTTTATCAGGTCTCACTTATGAAAACAATCCAAAACCATGTTATTTTTGACTGGGATGTTCATCCCGGACACTTACTCTGCATATGAGATGGTTTTTAGCTGTGACAATGCAAAAAGCTGCGAGTTCTTCAAAGTGAGTGTTTTCAGCGAGAAAACGCGTTTGCGGCCATAAAAAACAAAGATTGCATTTTCTCCAAAACCATGAGTGCTAGATGGCTGATTCTTTACTATGTTATACAGGGTCCCATCCCGTACAAGACAGCCAGGTTTGGTCAAGTTTGATAACAAAGTTTTTTCCACAAAGTCAGTTTCAAAATTCTGAAAAGTCGGCAGTTTTCTCAGCTCTCACTTATGAAAACAATCCAAAACCATTCTTTTTTTGACTGGGATGTTCATCCCTGACACTGACTCTGCATATGAGATGGTTTTCCACTGTGACATTGCAAAAAGCTGCGAGTTCCTCAAAGTGCGTGTTTTCAGTGCGAGAACGCGTTTGCAGCCATATAAACAGAGATTGCTGTTTCTCCAAAACCACTAATGCTAGATGGCTTATTCTTTAGTATGTTATACAGAGTCCCATCCCGTACAAGACATCAAGGTTTGGTCAAGTTTGATAACATAGTTTTTCCACAAAGTCAGTTTCAAAATTCTGAATAGTCAGCAATTTTCTCAGGTCTCACTTATGAAAACAATCCAAAACCATTCTTTTTTTGACTGGAATGTTCATCCCGGACACTTACTCTGCATATGAGATGGTTTTCCACTGTGACAATGCAAAAAGCTGCGAGTTCCTCAAAGTGCGTGTTCTCAGCGATAGAACGCGTTTGCGGCCACATAAACAGAGATTGCTGTTTCTCCAAAACCATGAGTGCTAGATGGCTGATTCTTTAGTATGTTATACGGGGTCCCATCCCGTACAAGAAACCAAGATTTGTTCAAGTTTGATCACATATTTTTTCCACAAAGTCAGTTTCAAAATTCTGAATAGTCAGCAGTTTTCTCAGGTCTCACTTATGAAAACAATCCAAAACCGTTCTTTTTTTGACTGGGATTATCATCCCTGACACTTATTCTGAATATGAGATGGTTTTCCGCTATGACAATGAAAAAAGCTGCGAGTTCCTCAAAGTGCGTGTTTCCAGTGAGAGAACGCGTTTGCGGCCATAAAAAAAAAGAGATTGCTGTTTCTCCAAAACCATTAATGCTAAAGGGCTGATTCTTTACTATGTTATACAGGGTCCCATCCCGTACAAGACAGCAAGGTTTGGTCAAGTTTGATAACAAAGTTTTTTCCACAAAGTCAGTTTCAAAATTCTGAATAGTCAGCAGTTTTCTCAGGTCTCACTTATGAAAACAATCCAAAACCATTCTTTTTTTGACTGGGATGTTCATCCCTGACAATGATTCTGCATATGCGATGGTTTTCCGCTGTGACAATGCAAAAAGCTGCGAGTTCTTCAAAGTGCGTGTTCTCAGCGAGAGAACGCGTTTGCGGCCATAAAAACAGAGATTGCTCATTCTCAAAAACAATGAATGCTAGATGGCTGATTGTTTTGGTATGTTATACGGAGTCCCACACTGTACAAGAAACCAAGGTTTGGTCAAGTTTGATCACATGGTTTTACCACAAAGTCAGTTTCAAGTTTCTGAATAACCGTCAGTTTTCTCAGATCTCACTTATGAAAACAATCCAAAACCATGTTATTTTTGACTGGGATGTTCATCCCTGACACTTACTCTGCATATGAGATGGTTTTTCGCTTTGATAATGCTCAAAGCTGCGAGTTCCTCAAAGTGAGTGTTCTCAGCGAGAGAACGCGTTTGCGGCCACATAAACAGAGATTGCTGTTTCTCCAAAACCATGAGTGCTAAACGGCTGATTCTTTACTATGTTATACAGGGTCCCATCCCGTAAAAGACAGCAAGGTTTGGGTCCCATCCCGTAAAAGTTTGGGTCCCATCCCGTAAAAGACAGCAAGGTTTGGTCAAGTTTGATAAAGTTTTTTCCATAAAGTCAGTTTCAAAATTCTGAATAGTCAGCAGTTTTCTCAGGTCTCACTTATGAAAACAATCCAAAACCATGTTATTTTTGACTGGGATGTTCATCCCTGACACTGACTCTGCATATGAGATGGTTTTCCGCTGTGACAATGCAAAAAGCTGCGAGTTCCTCAAAGTGAGTGTTCTCAGCGAGAAAACGCGTTTGCGGCCATAAAAAACAAAGATTGCATTTTCTCCAAAACAATGAGTGCTAGATGGCTGATTCTTTACTCTGTTATACAGGGTCCCATCCCGTACAAGACAGCAAGGCTTGGTCAAGTTTGATCACAAAGTTTTTCCACAAAGTCGGTTTCAAAATTCTGTATAGTCATCAGTTTTCTCAGGTCTCACTTATGAAAACAATCCAAAACCATTCTTTTTTTGACTGGAATGTTCATCCCTGACACTGACTCTGCATATGAGAGTGTTTTTCGCTGTGACAATGCAAAAAGCTGCGAGTTCCTCAAAGTGAGTGTTTTCAGCGAGAGAACGCGTTTGCGGCCATAAAAAAACAAAGATTGCATTTTCTCCAAAACCACGAGTGCTAGATGGCTGATTCTTTACTATGTTATACAGGGTCCCATCCCGTACAAGACAGCAAGGTTTGGTCAAGTTTGATAAAGTTTTTTCCATAAAGTCAGTTTCAAAATTCTGAATAGTCAGCAGTTTTCTCAGGTCTCACTTATGAAAACAATCCAAAACCATGTTATTTTTGACTGGGATGTTCATCCCTGACACTTACTCTGCATATGAGATGGTTTTTCGCTTTGATAATGCTCAAAGCTGCGAGTTCCTCAAAGTGAGTGTTCTCAGCGAGAGAACGCGTTTGCGGCCACATAAACAGAGATTGCTGTTTCTCCAAAACCATGAGTGCTAAACGGCTGATTCTTTACTATGTTATACAGGGTCCCATCCCGTACAAGACAGCAAGGTTTGGTCAAGTTTGATCACACAGTTTTTCCACAAAGTCAGTTTCAAAATTCTGTATAGTCATCAGTTTTCTCAAGTCTCACTTATGAAAACAATCCAAAACCATGTTATTTTTGACTGGGATGTTCATCCCTGACACTTATTCTGCATATGAGATGGTTTTCCTCTATGACAATGCAAAAAGCTGCGAGTTCCTCAAAGTGCGTGTTTTCAGTGAGAGAACGCGTTTGCGGCCATAAAAAACAAAGATTGCATTTTCTTCAAAACCATGAGTGCTAGATGGCTGATTCTTTACTATGTTATACAGGGTCCCATCCCGTACAAGACAGCCAGGTTTGGTCAAGTTTGATAACAAAGTTTTTTCCACAAAGTCAGTTTCAAAATTCTGAATAGTCGGCAGTTTTCTCAGGTCTCACTTATGAAAACAATCCAAAACCATTCTTTTTTTGACTGGGATGTTCATCCCTGACACTGACTCTGCATATGAGAGTGTTTTTAGCTGTGACAATGCAAAAAGCTGCGAGTTCCTCAAAGTGAGTGTTTTCAGCGAGAGAACGCGTTTGCGGCCATAAAAAAACAAAGATTGCATTTTCTCCAAAACCATGAGTGCTAGATGGCTGATTCTTTACTATGTTATACAGGGTCCCATCCCGTAAAAGACAGCAAGGTTTGGTCAAGTTTGATAAAGTTTTTTCCATAAAGTCAGTTTCAAAATTCTGAATAGTCAGCAGTTTTCTCAGGTCTCACTTATGAAAACAATCCAAAACCATGTTATTTTTGACTGGGATGTTCATCCCTGACACTGACTCTGCATATGAGATGGTTTTCCGCTGTGACAATGCAAAAAGCTGCGAGTTCCTCAAAGTGAGTGTTTTCAGCGAGAAAACGCGTTTGCGGCCATAAAAAACAAAGATTGCATTTTCTCCAAAACCATGAGTGCTAAATGGCTGATTCTTTACTATGTTATACAGGGTCCCATAACGTACAAGACAGCAAGGCTTGGTCAAGTTTGATCACAAAGTTTTTCCACAAAGTCGGTTTCAAAATTCTGAATAGCCAGCAGTTTTCTCAGGTCTCACTTATGAAAACAATCCAAAACCGTTATTTTTTTGACTGGAATGTTCATCCCTGACACTGACTCTGCATATGAGAGTGTTTTTCGCTGTGACAATGCAAAAAGCTGCGAGTTCCTCAAAGTGAGTGTTCTCAGCGAGAGAACGCGTTTGCGGCCACATAAACAGAGATTGCTGTTTCTCCAAAACAATGAGTGCTAAATGGCTGATTCTTTACTATGTTATACAGGGTCCCATCCCGTACAACACAGCAAGGTTTGGTCAAGTTTGATCACACAGTTTTTCCACAAAGTCAGTTTCAAAATTCTGTATAGTCAGCAGTTTTCTCAGGTCTCCCTTATGAAAACAATCCAAAACCATGTTATTTTTGACTGGGATGTTCATCCCTGACACTTATTCTGCATATGAAATGGTTTTCCGCTGTGACATTGCAAAAGCTGCGAGTTCCTCAAAGTGCGTGTTCTCAGCGATAGAACGCGTTTGCGGTCACATAAACAAAGATTGCTGTTTCTCCAAAACCATGAGTGCTAGATGGCTGATTCTTTAGTATGTTATACAGGGTCCCATCCCGTACAAGAAACCAAGGTTTGTTCAAGTTTGATCACATATTTTTTCCACAAAGTCAGTTTCAAAATTCTGAATAGTCAGCAGTTTTCTCAGGTCTCCCTTATGAAAACAATCCAAAACCGTTCTTATTTTGACTGGGATTATCATCCCTGACACTTATTCTGCATATGAGATGGTTTTCCTCTATGACAATGCAAAAAGCTGCGAGTTCCTCAAAGTGCGTGTTTTCAGTGAGAGAACGCGTTTGCGGCCATAAAAACAGAGATTGCTGTTTCTCCATAACCATTAATGCTAAATGGCTGATTCTTTACTATGTTATACAGGGTCCCATCCCGTACAAGACAGCAAGGTTTGGTCAAGTTTGATAAAGTTTTTTCCACAAAGTCAGTTTCAAAATTCTGTATAGTCATCAGTTTTATCAGGTCTCACTTATGAAAACAATCCAAAACCATGTTATTTTTGACTGGGATGTTCATCCCGGACACTTACTCTGCATATGAGATGGTTTTTAGCTGTGACAATGCAAAAAGCTGCGAGTTCTTCAAAGTGAGTGTTTTCAGCGAGAAAACGCGTTTGCGGCCATAAAAAACAAAGATTGCATTTTCTCCAAAACCATGAGTGCTAGATGGCTGATTCTTTACTATGTTATACAGGGTCCCATCCCGTACAAGACAGCCAGGTTTGGTCAAGTTTGATAACAAAGTTTTTTCCACAAAGTCAGTTTCAAAATTCTGAAAAGTCGGCAGTTTTCTCAGCTCTCACTTATGAAAACAATCCAAAACCATTCTTTTTTTGACTGGGATGTTCATCCCTGACACTGACTCTGCATATGAGAGTGTTTTTAGCTGTGACATTGCAAAAAGCTGCGAGTTCCTCAAAGTGAGTGTTTTCAGCGAGAGAACGCGTTTGCGGCCATAAAAAAACAAAGATTGCATTTTCTCCAAAACCAAGAGTGCTAGATGGCTGATTCTTTACTATGTTATACAGGGTCCCATCCCGTAAAGGACAACAAGGTTTGGTCAAGTTTGATCACAGAGTTTTTCCACAAAGTCAGTCTCAAAATTCTGAATAGTCAGCAGTTTGCTCAGGTCTCACTTATGAAAACAATCCAAAACCATTCTTTTTTTGACTGGGATGTTCATCCCTGACACTTATTCTGCATATGAGATGGTTTTCCACTGTGACATTGCAAAAAGCTGCGAGTTCCTCAAAGTGCGTGTTTTCAGTGCGAGAACGCGTTTGCAGCCATATAAACAGAGATTGCTGTTTCTCCAAAACCACTAATGCTAGATGGCTTATTCTTTAGTATGTTATACAGAGTCCCATCCCGTACAAGACATCAAGGTTTGGTCAAGTTTGATAACATAGTTTTTCCACAAAGTCAGTTTCAAAATTCTGAATAGTCAGCAATTTTCTCAGGTCTCACTTATGAAAACAATCCAAAACCATTCTTTTTTTGACTGGAATGTTCATCCCGGACACTTACTCTGCATATGAGATGGTTTTCCACTGTGACAATGCAAAAAGCTGCGAGTTCCTCAAAGTGCGTGTTCTCAGCGATAGAACGCGTTTGCGGCCACATAAACAGAGATTGCTGTTTCTCCAAAACCATGAGTGCTAGATGGCTGATTCTTTAGTATGTTATACGGGGTCCCATCCCGTACAAGAAACCAAGATTTGTTCAAGTTTGATCACATATTTTTTCCACAAAGTCAGTTTCAAAATTCTGAATAGTCAGCAGTTTTCTCAGGTCTCACTTATGAAAACAATCCAAAACCGTTCTTTTTTTGACTGGGATTATCATCCCTGACACTTATTCTGAATATGAGATGGTTTTCCGCTATGACAATGAAAAAAG
Organism: Gobius niger; assembly: GCF_951799975.1. Lineage (NCBI taxonomy): Eukaryota > Metazoa > Chordata > Actinopteri > Gobiiformes > Gobiidae > Gobius > Gobius niger. The sequence continues at coordinate 29,939,326 of NC_136869.1, read as the reverse complement.
CTGCGAGTTCCTCAAAGTGCGTGTTTCCAGTGAGAGAACGCGTTTGCGGCCATAAAAAAAAAGAGATTGCTGTTTCTCCAAAACCATTAATGCTAAAGGGCTGATTCTTTACTATGTTATACAGGGTCCCATCCCGTACAAGACAGCAAGGTTTGGTCAAGTTTGATAACAAAGTTTTTTCCACAAAGTCAGTTTCAAAATTCTGAATAGTCAGCAGTTTTCTCAGGTCTCACTTATGAAAACAATCCAAAACCATTCTTTTTTTGACTGGGATGTTCATCCCTGACAATGATTCTGCATATGCGATGGTTTTCCGCTGTGACAATGCAAAAAGCTGCGAGTTCTTCAAAGTGCGTGTTCTCAGCGAGAGAACGCGTTTGCGGCCATAAAAACAGAGATTGCTCATTCTCAAAAACAATGAATGCTAGATGGCTGATTGTTTTGGTATGTTATACGGAGTCCCACACTGTACAAGAAACCAAGGTTTGGTCAAGTTTGATCACATGGTTTTACCACAAAGTCAGTTTCAAGTTTCTGAATAACCGTCAGTTTTCTCAGATCTCACTTATGAAACAACCCAAAACCTCACTTCTTTGTACTGGGATGTTCATCCCTGACAATGACTCTGCATATGCGATGGTGTTCCGCTGTGACAATGCAAAAAGCTGCGAGTTCCTCAAAGTGCGTGTTCTCAGAGAGATAACGCGTTTGCGGCCATAAAAACAGAGATTGCTGTTTCTCCAAAACCATTAATGCTAGATGGCTGATTCTTTTGTATGTTATACCTGGTCCACCCCTGTACAGGAAACCAAGGTTTGTCAAGTTTGATCACATGGTTATTCAGAACATTGAAACTGACTTTTCTCAGGTCTCACTTATGAAAACAACCCAAAAACATGTATAATTTCTACTAGGATATTATTATTATATCTGTGGAACTCTGTGGGCTCTGTGGGGTCTGTGGAGTCTGTGGAGCTCTGTGGGGTCTGTGTAGTCCGTGGGATCTCTGGAGCTCTGTGGGGTCTGTGGAGTCTGTGGGGTCGTTGGAGTCTGTGGGGTCTGTGGAGCTCGGTGGGGTTTGTGGTGTCTTTGGAGTCTGTGGGGTCTGTTGAGCTCTGTGGGCTCTATGGACTCTGTGGGCTCTGTGGGCTCTGTGGACTCTGTGGACTCTGTGGACTCTGTGCGGTCTTTGGAGCTCTGTGGGGTCTGTGGAGTCTGTGGGGTCTGTGGGGTCTGTAGGGTCTGTGGGGTCTGTGGAGCTCTGTGGGATCGGTGGAGCTCTCTGGGGTTTGTGGGGTCGGTGGGGTCTGTGGAATCTCTGGGGTCTTTGGAACTCTGTGGGGTCTGTGGGGTTGGTGGGGGTGGAGTTCATTTAGCATTCATTGTTTTTGAGAATGTGATCAAACTTGACCAAACCTTGCTTTCTTGTACAGTGTGGGACTCCGTATAACATACTAAAGAATCAGCCATCTAGCATTAATGGTTTTGGAGAAACAGCAATATCTGTTTTTTTATGGCCGCAAACGCGTTCTCTCGCTGAGAACACGCACTTTGAGGAACTCGCAGCTTTTTGCATTGTCAAAGCGGAAAACGATCTCATATGCAGAGTCAGTGTCAGGGATGAATATCCTATTTAAACAAAATATGGTTTGGGGCTGTTTCATAAGTGAGACCTGAGAACACTGACGGTTATTCAGGAACTTGAAACTGACTTTGTGGAAAAGTATGTGATCAAACTTGTGGAGTCAGTGGTGTTTTGTGGGGTCCGTCTGGTGTCTGGAGTCTGTTGAGCTCTTTGGGGTCTGTGGGGTTTGTGGTGCTCTGTGGGGTCTGTAGGGTCTGTGGAGCTCTGTGGAGTCCGTGGGATCTCTGGAGCTCTGTGGGGTCTGTGGGCTGTGTGGGCTCTGTGGGCGCTGTGGAGTCTGTGGGGTCTGTGGAGCTCTGTGAGTTCTCTGGAGTCGCTGGGGTCTGTGGAGTCTGTGGGGTCTGTGGAGCTTATGGGGTCTCTGGTGTCTGTGGAGCTCTGTGGGGTTTGTGGAGTCTGTTGAGCCTGTGGGGTCTGTGGAGCTCTGTGGAGTCTGTGGAGTCTGTGGGGTCTGTAGGGTCTCTAGAGCTCTGTGGGGTCTGGGGATCTGTGGAACTCTGTGGGGTCTGTGGAGCTCTGTGGGCAATGTGGGCTCTGTGGAGTCTGTCGGCTCTGTGGAGCTCTGTGGGGTGTGTGGAGTCTGCGGGGTCTTTGGAACTCTGTGGGGTCTGTGGGGTCTGTGGAGTCTGCGGGGTCTTTGGAGCTCTGTCTGGTTTGTGGAGTCTGTCGAGTCTGTGGGGTCTGTGAAGCTCTGTGGGGTCTGTGGAGCCTTTGGGGTCTGAGGGCTCTGTGGAACTCTGTGGGGTTTGTGGAGTCTGTTGAGTCTCTTGAGTCTGTGGGGTCTGTGAAGCTCTGTGGAGTGTGTGGAGTGTGTGGAGTCTGTTGGCTCTGTGGGCTCTGTAGGGTCTGTGGGGTCTGAGGGCTCTGAAGGAGCTCTGTGGGGATTGTGGGGTCTGTGGAGTCTGTGGGGTCTGAGGAGCTCTGCGAGGTCTGTGAAGTCTGTGGGGTCGGTGGGCTCAGTGGAGTCTGTGGGGTTTGTGGTGCTCTTTGGGGTCTGTGGGGTCCGTGGACTCTGTGGGGTCTTTGGGGTCTGTGCGGTCTTTGGAGGTCTTTGGGGTCTGTGGAGTCTGTGGCATTTTGTGGGGTCCGTGGGGTCTCTGAAGTCTGTTGAGCTCTTTGGGGTCCGTGGGGTTTGTGGTGCTCTGTGGGGTCTGTGGAGCTCTGTGGGGTCTGTGGAGTCCGTGGGATCTCTGGAACGTCTGTGTGGTCTGTGGGGTCTGTGTAGTCTGTGTAGTCTGTGTAGTCTGTGTAGTCTGTGGAGTCTGTGGAGTCTGTGGAGTCTGTGGAGTCTGTGGAGTCTGTGGAGTCTGTGGAGCTCTGTGGGGTCTGTGGAGTCTGTGGGGTCCGTGGAGCTCATTGGGGTGTGTGGAGTCTGTGGGGTCGGTGGGGTCCGTGGACTCTGTGGGGTCTGTGCGGTCTTTGGAGATCTCTGGGGTCTGTGGAGTCTGTGGCGTTTTGTGGGGTCTCTGAAGTCTGTTGAGCTCTTTGGGGTCTGTGGGGTTTGTGGTGCTCTGTGGGGTCTCTGGAGTCTTTGGGGTCTTTTGGGTCTTTGGGGTCTGTGGAGTCTGTGGAGTCTGTGGAGTCTGTGGAGTCCGTGGAGTCTGTGGAGTCTGTGGAGTCTGTGGAGTCTGTGGAGTCTGTGGAGTCTGTGGGGTGGAGCTTATGGGGTCTCTGGGGTCTGTGGAGCTCTGCTGGGTTTGTGGAGTTTGTTGAGTCTGTGGAGCCTGTGGTGTCTGTGGAGTCTGTGGAGCCTGTGGGGTCCATGGGAGTTGTGGAGTCTTTAGGGTCTGTGGAGTCTGTGGGGTATGAGGAGCTCTGCGAGGTCTGTGAAGTCTGTGGGGTCGGTGGGCTCAGTGGAGTCTGTGGGGTTTGTGGTGCTCTGTGGGGTCTGTAGGGTCTGTGGAGCTCTGTGGGGTCTGTGGAGTCTGTGGGGTTGGTGGGGTCTGTGGAGCTCTCTGTGGTCTGTGGATTCTGTGGAGTCTGTGGGGTTTGTGGGCTCTCTGGAGCTCTGTGGGGTCTGTGGAGTATGTGGGGTGGAGCTTATGGGGTCTCTGGGGTCTGTGGAGCTCTGTGGGGTTTGTGGAATTTGTTGAGTCTGTTGAGTCTGTGGGGTCTGTGAAGCTCTATGGGGTCTGTGGAGCCTGTGGTGTCTGTGGAGTCTGTTAAGCCTGTGGGGTCCGTGGGAGTTGTGGAGTCTTTAGGGTCTGTGGAGCTCTCTGTGGTCTGTGGAGTGTATGGAGTCTGTTGGGTCTGTGGGCTCTGTAGGGTCTGTGGAGGCTTTTGCGCTCTGTGGAGTCCATGGGGCTCTGTGGGGTCTGTGGAGTCTGTGGAGTCTGAGAGCTCTGAAGGAGCTCTGTGGGGTTTGTGGGGTCTGTGGAGTCTGTGGGGTCTGAGGAGCTCTGCGAGGTCTGTGAAGTCTGTGGGGTCCGTGGGCTCAGTGGAGTCTGTGGGGTTTGTGGTGCTCTGTGGGGTCTGTAGGGTCTGTGGAGCTCTGTGGGGTCTGTGGGGTCTGTGGGCTCTGTGGGTTCTGTGGGGTCTGTGCGGTCTTTGGAGATCTTTGGGGTCTGTGGAGTCTGTGGCGTTTTGTGGGGTCCGTGGGTTCTCTGAAGTCTGTTGAGCTCTTTGGGGTCTGTGGGGTTTGTGGAGCTCTGTGGGGTCTGTGGAGTCCGTGGGATCTCTGGAGCTCTGTGGGGTCTGTGGGCTCTGTGGGGTCTGTGGAGTCTGTGGGCTCTGTGGGCTGTGTGGGCTCTGTGGGCGTTGTGGGGTCTGTGGGGTCTGTGGGGTCGGTGGGGTCCGTGGACTCTGTGGGATCTTTGGGGTCTGTGCGGTCTTTGGAGGTCTTTGGGGTCCGTGGAGTCTGTGGCATTTTGTGGGGTCCGTGGGGTCTCTGAAGTCTGTTGAGCTCTTTGGGGTCTGTGGGGTTTGTGGTGCTCTGTGGGGTCTTTGGGGTCTGTGGGGTCTGTGGAGTCTGTGGAGTCTGTGGAGTCTGTGGAGTCTGTGGGATCTCTGGAGCGTCTGTGGGGTCTGTGGGCTCTGTGGGCTCTGTGTAGTCTGTGGAGTCTGTGGAGCTCTGTGGAGCTCTGTGGGGTCTGTGGAGTCTGTGGGGTCCGTGGAGCTCTGTGGGGTCTGTGGAGTCTGTGGGGTCGGTGGGGTCCGTGGACTCTGTGGGGTCTGTGGGGTCTGTGCGGTCTTTGGAGATCTCTGGGGTCTGTGGAGTCTGTGGCGTTTTGTGGGGTCTCTGAAGTCTGTTGAGCTCTTTGGGGTCTGTGGGGTTTGTGGTGCTCTGTGGGGTCTTTGGGGTCTGTGGGGTCTGTGGAGTCTGTGGAGTCTGTGGAGTCTGTGGAGTCTGTGGAGTCTGTGGAGTCTGTGGAGTCTGTGGAGTCTGTGGAGTCTGTGGAGTCTGTGGAGTCTGTGGAGTCTGTGGAGTCTGTGGAGTCTGTGGGGTGGAGCTTATGGGGTCTCTGGGGTCTGTGGAGCTCTGTGGGGTTTGTGGAGTTTGTTGAGTCTGTGGAGCCTGTGGTGTCTGTGGAGCCTGTGGGGTCCATGGGAGTTGTGGATCTTTAGGGTCTGTGGGCTCTGTGGGGTCTGTGGAGTCTGTGGGGTCTGAGGAGCTCTGCGAAGTCTGTGAAGTCTGTGGGGTCGGTGGGCTCAGTGGAGTCTGTGGGGTTTGTGGTTCTCTGTGGGGTCTGTAGGGTCTGTGGAGCTCTGTGGGGTTTGTGGAGTTTGTTGAGTCTGTTGAGTCTGTGGGGTCTGTGAAGCTCTATGGGGTCTGTGGAGCCTGTGGTGTCTGTGGAGTCTGTTAAGCCTGTGGGGTCCGTGGGAGTTGTGGAGTCTTTAGGGTCTGTGGAGCTCTCTGTGGTCTGTGGAGTGTGTGGACTCTGTGGGGTCTGTGGGGTCTGTGCGGTCTTTGGAGATCTTTGGGGTCTGTGGAGTCTGTGGCGTTTTGTGGGGTCTCTGAAGTCTGTTGAGCTCTTTGGGGTCTGTGGGTTTGGGGTGCTCTGTGGGGTCTGTGGAGCTCTGTGGGGTCTGTGGAGTCTGTTGGGTCTTTGGGGTCTGTTGAGCTCTGTGGGGTCTGTGGAGTCTCTGGGGTCTGTGGAGCTCTGTTGTGTCGGTGGAGTTTGTGGGGTCTGTGGAGCGCTGTGGGTATGTGGGGTCTGTGGAGTCTGTGGAGTCTGTGGAGTCAGTGGGGTCTGTGGAGTCTGTTGGGTCTTTGGGGTCTGTTGAGCTCTTTGGGGTCTGTGGAGTCTTTGGGGTCTGTGGAGCTCTGTTGTGTCGGTGGAGTTTGTGGGGTCTGTGGAGCGCTGTGGGTATGTGGGGTCTGTGGGGTCGGTGGAGTCTGTGGAGTCAGTGGGGTCTGAGGAGCTCTGAGGGGTCTGTGGAGTCTGTGGGGTCGGTGGGGTCTGTGGAGCTCTGTGGGCTCTGTGGGCTCTGTGGATTCTGTGGGGTCTGTGCGGTCTTTGGAGCTCTCTGGGGTCTGAGGAGTCAGGGGGGTCTGTGGAGTCTGTGCGGTCTGTGGAGCTCTGTGGGGTCTTTGGAGTCAGGGGTGTATGTCGAGTCTGTGGGGTCTGTGAAGTCTCTGGAGTCTGTGGGGTTTGTGGAGTCTGTTGAGTCTGTGGAGTCTCTGGAGCTCTGTGGAGTCAGTGGAGTCTGTGGGCTCTGTGGGGTCTCTGGAGTCTGTTGAGCTCTGTGGGGTCTGTGGAGTGTGTGAGATCTCTGGAGCACTTTGGGGTTTGTGGAGTCTGTGGGGTATGTGGGGTCTGTGGAGTCTGTTGGGTCTTTGGAGCTCTGTGGGGTCTCTGGAGTCTGTGGGGTCTGTGGGGTCTGTTGAGTCTGTAGGGTCTGTGGGGTCTGTGGAGTCTGTGGGGTCTGAGGGCTCTGTGGAGCTCTGTGGGGTCTGTGGAGTCTGGATTCTGTGGGGTCTGTGGAGTCTTTGCAGTTTGTGGAGTCTGTGGAGCTCTGTGGGGTCTTTGGAGCTCTGTGGGGTCTGTGGGGTTTGTGGTCCTCTGTGGGGTCTGTAGGGTCTGTGGAGCTCTTTGGGGTTTGTGGAGTCTGTGGGGTCAGTGGAGTCTTTGGAGTCTGTGTGGTCTCTGGAGTCCGTGGGGTCGGTGGGGACTGTGGGGTCTGTGGAGCTCTTTTGGGTCTGTGGGGTCTGTGGAGCTCTGTGGGCTCTGTGGACCAGGTGGGGTCTGTGCGGTCTTTGGAGCTCTGTGGGGTCTGTGGAGTCGGGGGAGTCTGAGGAGTCAGTGGGGTCTTTGGAGCTCTCTGAGGTCTTTGGAGTCTGTGGGGTCTGTGGGGTCGGTGGAACTCTCTGGGGTCTTTTGGGTCTGTGGAGCTCTGTGGGGTTTGTGGTCCTCTGTGGGGTCTTTAGGGTTTGTGGAGTCTGTGGGGTCTTTCGAGCTCTGTGTGGTCTCTGGAGTCCGTGGGGTCGGTGGGGTCTGTGGGGTATATGGAGCTCTGTGGGATCTGGGGGTTTGTGGTGCTCTCTGGGGTCTGTAGGGTCTGTTTAGCTCTGTGGGGTCTGTGGAGTGTGTGGGATCTCTGGAGCACTTTGGGGTTTTTGGAGTCTGTGGGGTCTGTGGAGTCTGTGGGGTCTTTGGAGCTCTGTGGGTTCTCTGGAGTCTGTGGGGTCGGTGGGGTCTGTGGGCTCTGTGGGCTCTGTGGGCTCTTTGGGGTCTGTGGAGTGTGTGGAGTCTGTAGGGGCTCTGGGGTCTGTGGGGGTCTGTGGAGTGTGTGGAGTCTGTAGGGCTCTGTGGAGCTCTGTGGGGTCTTTGGAGTCTGTAGGGTCTGTGGAACTCTGTGGGGTCTGTTGGGTCTGTGGAGCTTTGTGGGGTCTGTGGGGTTTGTGGTCCTCTGTGGGGTCTGTAGGGTCTCTGGAGTCCGTGGGGTCGGAGGGGTCTGTGGGGTCTATGGGGTCTGTGGAGCTCTTTTGGGTCTCTGGGATCTGTGGGTACTTTGGAGCTCTGTGGGGTCTGTGGAGTCGGGGGAGTCTGAGGAGTCAGTGGGGTCTGTGGAGTCTGTGGGGTCTGGGGGTTTGTGGTGCTCTGTGGGGTCTGTAGGGTCTGTGGGGCTCTGTGGGGTTTGTGGAGTCTGTGGGGTTTGTGGAGTCTGTGGAGTCTGAGGGCTCTGTGGAGCTCTGTGGGGTTTATGGGGTCTGTGGAGTCTGTGGAGTCAGTGGGGTCTGAGGAGCTCTGAGGGGTCTGTGGAGTCTGTGGGGTCGGTGGGGTCTGTGGAGCTCTGTGGGCTCTGTGGACTCTGTGGGCTCTGTGGAGTCAGGGGGGTCTGTGGAGTCTATGGAGTCTGTGGGCTCTGTGGGCTCTTTGGGTTCTATGGAGTCTCTGGAGTCTGTGGGGTTTGTGGAGTCTGTGGAGTCTGTGGAGTCTGTGGAGTCTATGGAGTCTGTGGAGTCTGTGGTGCTCTGTGGGGTCTTTGGAGTCTGTTGAGCTCTGTGGGGTCTGTGGAGTGTGTGAGATCTCTGGAGCACTTTGGGGTTTGTGGAGTCTGTGGGGTATGTGGTGTCTCTGGAGTCTGTGGGGTCTTTGGAGCTCTGTGGGGTCTCTGGAGTCTGTGGGGTCTGTGGGGTCTGTGGGGTCTTTGGAGTCTGTGGGGTCTGAGGGCTCTGTGGAGCTCTGTGGGGTCTGTGGAGTCTGGATTTTGTGGGGTCTGTGGAGTCTATGCAGTCTGTGGAGTCTGTGGAGCTCTGTGGGGTCTGTGGAGTCGGTGGGGTCTGTGGAGCTCTGTGGTGTCTGTGGAGTTTGTTAGGTCTGTGGAGCTCTGTGGGGTTTGTGGAGTCTGTGGCATTTTGTGGGGTCCGTGGGGTCTCTGAAGTCTGTTGAGCTCTTTGGGATCCGTGGGGTTTGTGGTGCTCTGTGGGGTCTGTGGAGCTCTGTGGGGTCTGTGGAGTCCGTGGGATCTCTGGAGCGTCTGTGGGGTCTGTGGGCTCTGTGGGCTCTGTGTAGTCTGTGGAGTCTGTGGAGCTCTGTGGAGCTCTCTGGGGTCTGTGGAGTCTGTGGGGTCCGTGGAGCTCTGTGGGGTCTGTGGAGTCTGTGGGGTCGGTGGGGTCCGTGGACTCTGTGGGGTCTGTGGGGTCTGTGCGGTCTTTGGAGATCTCTGGGGTCTGTGGAGTCTGTGGCGTTTTGTGGGGTCTCTGAAGTCTGTTGAGCTCTTTGGGGTCTGTGGGGTTTGTGGTGCTCTGTGGGGTCTTTGGGGTCTGTGGGGTCTGTGGAGTCTGTGGAGTCTGTGGAGTCTGTGGAGTCTGTGGAGTCTGTGGAGTCTGTGGAGTCTGTGGAGTCTGTGGAGTCTGTGGAGTCTGTGGAGTCTGTGGGGTGGAGCTTATGGGGTCTCTGGGGTCTGTGGAGCTCTGTGGGGTTTGTGGAGTTTGTTGAGTCTGTGGAGCCTGTGGTGTCTTTGGAGCCTGTGGGGTCCATGGGAGTTGTGGATCTTTAGGGTCTGTGGGCTCTGTGGGGTCTGTGGAGTCTGTGGGGTCTGAGGAGCTCTGCGAAGTCTGTGAAGTCTGTGGGGTCGGTGGGCTCAGTGGAGTCTGTGGGGTTTGTGGTTCTCTGTGGGGTCTGTAGGGTCTGTGGAGCTCTGTGGGGTTTGTGGAGTTTGTTGAGTCTGTTGAGTCTGTGGGGTCTGTGAAGCTCTATGGGGTCTGTGGAGCCTTTGGTGTCTGTGGAGTCTGTTAAGCCTGTGGGGTCCGTGGGAGTTGTGGAGTCTTTAGGGTCTGTGGAGCTCTCTGTGGTCTGTGGAGTGTGTGGACTCTGTGGGGTCTGTGGGGTTTGTGCGGTCTTTGGAGATCTTTGGGGTCTGTGGAGTCTGTGGCGTTTTGTGGGGTCTCTGAAGTCTGTTGAGCTCTTTGGGGTCTGTGGGTTTGGGGTGCTCTGTGGGGTCTGTGGAGCTCTGTGGGGTCTGTGGAGTCTGTTGGGTCTTTGGGGTCTGTTGAGCTCTGTGGGGTCTGTGGAGTCTCTGGGGTCTGTGGAGCTCTGTTGTGTCGGTGGAGTTTGTGGGGTCTGTGGAGCGCTGTGGGTATGTGGGGTCTGTGGAGTCTGTGGAGTCTGTGGAGTCAGTGGGGTCTGTGGAGTCTGTTGGGTCTTTGGGGTCTGTTGAGCTCTGTGGGGTCTGTGGAGTCTTTGGGGTCTGTGGAGCTCTGTTGTGTCGGTGGAGTTTGTGGGGTCTGTGGAGCGCTGTGGGGTCTGTGGGGTCGGTGGAGTCTGTGGAGCCAGTGGGGTCTGAGGAGCTCTGAGGGGTCTGTGGAGTCTGTGGGGTCGGTGGGGTCTGTGGAGCTCTGTGGGCTCTGTGGGCTCTGTGGATTCTGTGGGGTCTGTGCGGTCTTTGGAGCTCTCTGGGGTCTGAGGAGTCAGGGGGGTCTGTGGAGTCTGTGCGGTCTGTGGAGCTCTGTGGGGTCTGTGGAGTCAGGGGTGTATGTCGAGTCTGTGGGGTCTGTGAAGTCTCTGGAGTCTGTGGGGTTTGTGGAGTCTGTTGAGTCTGTGGAGTCTCTGGAGCTCTGTGGAGTCAGTGGAGTCTGTGGGCTCTGTGGGGTCTCTGGAGTCTGTTGAGCTCTGTGGGGTCTGTGGAGTGTGTGAGATCTCTGGAGCACTTTGGGGTTTGTGGAGTCTGTGGGGTATGTGGGGTCTGTGGAGTCTGTGGGGTCTTTGGAGCTCTGTGGGGTCTCTGGAGTCTGTGGGGTCTGTGGGGTCTGTTGAGTCTGTAGGGTCTGTGGGGTCTGTGGAGTCTGTGGGGTCTGAGGGCTCTGTGGAGCTCTGTGGGGTCTGTGGAGTCTGGATTCTGTGGGGTCTGTGGAGTCTTTGCAGTTTGTGGAGTCTGTGGAGCTCTGTGGGGTCTTTGGAGCTCTGTGGGGTCTGTGGGGTTTGTGGTCCTCTGTGGGGTCTGTAGGGTCTGTGGAGCTCTTTGGGGTTTGTGGAGTCTGTGGGGTCAGTGGAGTCTTTGGAGTCTGTGTGGTCTCTGGAGTCCGTGGGGTCGGTGGGGACTGTGGGGTCTGTGGAGCTCTTTTGGGTCTGTGGGGTCTGTGGAGCTCTGTAGGCTCTGTGGACCCTGTGGGGTCTGTGCGGTCTTTGGAGCTCTGTGGGGTCTGTGGAGTCGGGGGAGTCTGAGGAGTCAGTGGGGTCTGTGGAGCTCTCTGAGGTCTTTGGAGTCTGTGGGGTCTGTGGGGTCGGTGGAACTCTCTGGGGTCTTTTGGGTCTGAGGAGCTCTGAGGGGTCTGTGGAGTCTGTGGGGTCGGTGGGGTCTGTGGAGCTCTGTGGGCTCTGTGGGCTCTGTGGATTCTGTGGGGTCTGTGCGGTCTTTGGAGCTCTCTGGGGTCTGAGGAGTCAGGGGGGTCTGTGGAGTCTGTGCGGTCTGTGGAGCTCTGTGGGGTCTGTGGAGTCAGGGGTGTATGTCGAGTCTGTGGGGTCTGTGAAGTCTCTGGAGTCTGTGGGGTTTGTGGAGTCTGTTGAGTCTGTGGAGTCTCTGGAGCTCTGTGGAGTCAGTGGAGTCTGTGGGCTCTGTGGGGTCTCTGGAGTCTGTTGAGCTCTGTGGGGTCTGTGGAGTGTGTGAGATCTCTGGAGCACTTTGGGGTTTGTGGAGTCTGTGGGGTATGTGGGGTCTGTGGAGTCTGTGGGGTCTTTGGAGCTCTGTGGGGTCTCTGGAGTCTGTGGGGTCTGTGGGGTCTGTTGAGTCTGTAGGGTCTGTGGGGTCTGTGGAGTCTGTGGGGTCTGAGGGCTCTGTGGAGCTCTGTGGGGTCTGTGGAGTCTGGATTCTGTGGGGTCTGTGGAGTCTTTGCAGTTTGTGGAGTCTGTGGAGCTCTGTGGGGTCTTTGGAGCTCTGTGGGGTCTGTGGGGTTTGTGGTCCTCTGTGGGGTCTGTAGGGTCTGTGGAGCTCTTTGGGGTTTGTGGAGTCTGTGGGGTCAGTGGAGTCTTTGGAGTCTGTGTGGTCTCTGGAGTCCGTGGGGTCGGTGGGGACTGTGGGGTCTGTGGAGCTCTTTTGGGTCTGTGGGGTCTGTGGAGCTCTGTAGGCTCTGTGGACCCTGTGGGGTCTGTGCGGTCTTTGGAGCTCTGTGGGGTCTGTGGAGTCGGGGGAGTCTGAGGAGTCAGTGGGGTCTGTGGAGCTCTCTGAGGTCTTTGGAGTCTGTGGGGTCTGTGGGGTCGGTGGAACTCTCTGGGGTCTTTTGGGTCTGTGGAGCTCTGTGGGGTTTGTGGTCCTCTGTGGGGTCTTTAGGGTTTGTGGAGTCTGTGGGGTCTTTCGAGCTCTGTGTGGTCTCTGGAGTCCGTGGGGTCGGTGGGGTCTGTGGGGTATATGGAGCTCTGTGGGATCTGGGGGTTTGTGGTGCTCTGTGGGGTCTGTAGGGTCTGTTTAGCTCTGTGGGGTCTGTGGAGTGTGTGGGATCTCTGGAGCACTTTGGGGTTTTTGGAGTCTGTGGGGTCTGTGGAGTCTGTGGGGTCTTTGGAGCTCTGTGGGTTCTCTGGAGTCTGTGGGGTCGGTGGGGTCTGTGGGCTCTGTGGGCTCTGTGGGCTCTTTGGGGTCTGTGGAGTCTGTGGGGTCTGAGGGCTCTGTGGAGCTCTGTGGGGTCTGTGGAGTCTGGATTCTGTGGGGTCTGTGGAGTCTTTGCAGTTTGTGGAGTCTGTGGAGCTCTGTGGGGTCTTTGGAGCTCTGTGGGGTCTGTGGGGTTTGTGGTCCTCTGTGGGGTCTGTAGGGTCTGTGGAGCTCTTTGGGGTTTGTGGAGTCTGTGGGGTCAGTGGAGTCTTTGGAGTCTGTGTGGTCTCTGGAGTCCGTGGGGTCGGTGGGGACTGTGGGGTCTGTGGAGCTCTTTTGGGTCTGTGGGGTCTGTGGAGCTCTGTAGGCTCTGTGGACCCTGTGGGGTCTGTGCGGTCTTTGGAGCTCTGTGGGGTCTGTGGAGTCGGGGGAGTCTGAGGAGTCAGTGGGGTCTGTGGAGCTCTCTGAGGTCTTTGGAGTCTGTGGGGTCTGTGGGGTCGGTGGAACTCTCTGGGGTCTTTTGGGTCTGAGGAGCTCTGAGGGGTCTGTGGAGTCTGTGGGGTCGGTGGGGTCTGTGGAGCTCTGTGGGCTCTGTGGGCTCTGTGGATTCTGTGGGGTCTGTGCGGTCTTTGGAGCTCTCTGGGGTCTGAGGAGTCAGGGGGGTCTGTGGAGTCTGTGCGGTCTGTGGAGCTCTGTGGGGTCTGTGGAGTCAGGGGTGTATGTCGAGTCTGTGGGGTCTGTGAAGTCTCTGGAGTCTGTGGGGTTTGTGGAGTCTGTTGAGTCTGTGGAGTCTCTGGAGCTCTGTGGAGTCAGTGGAGTCTGTGGGCTCTGTGGGGTCTCTGGAGTCTGTTGAGCTCTGTGGGGTCTGTGGAGTGTGTGAGATCTCTGGAGCACTTTGGGGTTTGTGGAGTCTGTGGGGTATGTGGGGTCTGTGGAGTCTGTGGGGTCTTTGGAGCTCTGTGGGGTCTCTGGAGTCTGTGGGGTCTGTGGGGTCTGTTGAGTCTGTAGGGTCTGTGGGGTCTGTGGAGTCTGTGGGGTCTGAGGGCTCTGTGGAGCTCTGTGGGGTCTGTGGAGTCTGGATTCTGTGGGGTCTGTGGAGTCTTTGCAGTTTGTGGAGTCTGTGGAGCTCTGTGGGGTCTTTGGAGCTCTGTGGGGTCTGTGGGGTTTGTGGTCCTCTGTGGGGTCTGTAGGGTCTGTGGAGCTCTTTGGGGTTTGTGGAGTCTGTGGGGTCAGTGGAGTCTTTGGAGTCTGTGTGGTCTCTGGAGTCCGTGGGGTCGGTGGGGACTGTGGGGTCTGTGGAGCTCTTTTGGGTCTGTGGGGTCTGTGGAGCTCTGTAGGCTCTGTGGACCCTGTGGGGTCTGTGCGGTCTTTGGAGCTCTGTGGGGTCTGTGGAGTCGGGGGAGTCTGAGGAGTCAGTGGGGTCTGTGGAGCTCTCTGAGGTCTTTGGAGTCTGTGGGGTCTGTGGGGTCGGTGGAACTCTCTGGGGTCTTTTGGGTCTGTGGAGCTCTGTGGGGTTTGTGGTCCTCTGTGGGGTCTTTAGGGTTTGTGGAGTCTGTGGGGTCTTTCGAGCTCTGTGTGGTCTCTGGAGTCCGTGGGGTCGGTGGGGTCTGTGGGGTATATGGAGCTCTGTGGGATCTGGGGGTTTGTGGTGCTCTGTGGGGTCTGTAGGGTCTGTTTAGCTCTGTGGGGTCTGTGGAGTGTGTGGGATCTCTGGAGCACTTTGGGGTTTTTGGAGTCTGTGGGGTCTGTGGAGTCTGTGGGGTCTTTGGAGCTCTGTGGGTTCTCTGGAGTCTGTGGGGTCGGTGGGGTCTGTGGGCTCTGTGGGCTCTGTGGGCTCTTTGGGGTCTGTGGAGTGTGTGGAGTCTGTAGGGGCTCTGGGGTCTGTGGGGGTCTGTGGAGTGTGTGGAGTCTGTAGGGCTCTGTGGAGCTCTGTGGGGTCTTTGGAGTATGTAGGGTCTGTGGAACTCTGTGGGGTCTGTTGGGTCTGTGGAGCTTTGTGGGGTCTGTGGGGTTTGTGGTCCTCTGTGGGGTCTGTAGGGTCTCTGGAGTCCGTGGGGTCGGAGGGGTCTGTGGGGTCTGTGGGGTCTGTGGAGCTCTTTTGGGTCTCTGGGATCTGTGGGTACTTTGGAGCTCTGTGGGGTCTGTGGAGTCGGGGGAGTCTGAGGAGTCAGTGGGGTCTGTGGAGTCTGTGGGGTCTGGGGGTTTGTGGTGCTCTGTGGGGTCTGTAGGGTCTGTGGGGCTCTGTGGGGTTTGTGGAGTCTGTGGGGTTTGTGGAGTCTGTGGAGTCTGAGGGCTCTGTGGAGCTCTGTGGGGTTTGTGGGGTCTGTGGAGTCTGTGGAGTCAGTGGGGTCTGAGGAGCTCTGAGGGGTCTGTGGAGTCTGTGGGGTCGGTGGGGTCTGTGGAGCTCTGTGGGCTCTGTGGACTCCGTGGGCTCTGTGGAGTCAGGGGGGTCTGTGGAGTCTATGGAGTCTGTGGGCTCTGTGGGCTCTTTGGGTTCTATGGAGTCTCTGGAGTCTGTGGGGTTTGTGGAGTCTGTGGAGTCTGTGGAGTCTATGGAGTCTGTGGAGTCTGTGGTGCTCTGTGGGGTCTTTGGAGTCTGTTGAGCTCTGTGGGGTCTGTGGAGTGTGTGAGATCTCTGGAGCACTTTGGGGTTTGTGGAGTCTGTAGGGTATGTGGTGTCTCTGGAGTCTGTGGGGTCTTTGGAGCTCTGTGGGGTCTCTGGAGTCTGTGGGGTCTGTGGGGTCTGTGGAGTCTGTAGGGTCTGTGGGGTCTGTGGAGTCTGTAGGGTCTGTGGGGTCTTTGGAGTCTGTGGGGTCTGAGGGCTATGTGGAGCTCTGTGGGGTCTGTGGAGTCTGGATTTTGTGGGGTCTGTGGAGTCTATGCAGTCTGTGGAGTCTGTGGAGCTCTGTGGGGTCTGTGGAGTCGGTGGGGTCTGTGGAGCTCTGTGGTGTCTGTGGAGTTTGTTAGGTCTGTGGAGCTCTGTGGGGTTTGTGGAGTCTGTGGGGTCTGTGGGGTCTCCGGAGCTCTGTGGGGTCGGTGGGGTCTTTGGAGCTATGTGGGCTCTGTGGAGTCTTTGGGGTCTGTGGAGCTCTGTGGGGTTTGTGGAGTCTGTGGGGTCTGTGGGGTCTGTGGGGTCTCTGGGGTCTCTGGAGCTCTGTGGGGTCTGTGGAGTCTGTTGGGTCTTTGGGGTCTGTTGAGCTCTGTGGGGTCTGTGGAGTCTTTGGGGTCTGTGGAGCTCTGTTGTGTCGGTGGAGTTTGTGGGGTCTGTGGAGCGCTGTGGGTATGTGGGGTTTGTGGAGTCTGTGGAGTCTGTGGAGTCAGTGGGGTCTGAGGAGCTCTGAGGGGTCTGTGGAGTCTGTGGGGTCGGTGGGGTCTGTGGAGCTCTGTGGGCTCTGTGGGCTCTGTGGATTCTGTGGGGTCTGTGCGGTCTTTGGAGCTCTCTGGGGTCTGAGGAGTCAGGGGGGTCTGTGGAGTCTGTGCGGTGTGTGGAGCTCTGTGGGGTCTGTGGAGTCAGGGGTGTATGTCGAGTCTGTGGGGTCTGTGAAGTCTCTGGAGTCTGTGGGGTTTGTGGAGTCTGTTGAGTCTGTGGAGTCTCTGGAGCTCTGTGGAGTCAGTGGAGTCTGTGGGCTCTGTGGGATCTCTGGAGTCTGTTGAGCTCTGTGGGGTCTGTGGAGTGTGTGAGATCTCTGGAGCACTTTGGGGTTTGTGGAGTCTGTGGGGTTTGTGGGGTCTGTGGAGTCTGTGGGTTCTTTGGAGCTCTGTGGGGTCTCTGGAGTCTGTGGGGTCTGTGGAGTCTGTGGGTTCTGAGGGCTCTGTGGAGCTCTGTGGGGTCTGTGGAGTCTGGATTCTGTGGGGTCTGTTGAGTCTATGCAGTCTGTGGAGTCTGTGGAGCTCTGTGGGGTCTGTGGAGTCGGTGGGGTCTGTGGAGCTCTGTGGTGTCTGTAGAGTTTGTTAGGTCTGTGGAGCTCTGTGGGGTTTGTGGAGTCTGTGGGGTCTGTGGGGTCTCTGGAGTCTCTGGGGTGGGTGGGGTCTGTGGGGTCTGTGGAGTCTGTGGGATCGGTGGGGTCTGAGGGCTCTGTGGAGCTCTGTGGGGTCTGTGGAGTCTGTGGATTCTGTGGGGAATGTGGAGGTCTGTGGGGTCTGTGGAGTCTATGCAGTGTGTGGGGTCTGTGGAGCTCTGTGGGGTCTGTGGAGTCGGTGGGGTATGGAGTCTGTGGAGTCTGTGGGGTCTGAGGGCTCTGTGGAGCTCTTTGGGGTCTGTGGAGTCTATGCAGTGTGTGGGGTTTGTGGTCCTCTGTGGGGTCTGTAGGGTCTGTGGAGCTCTTTGGGGTTTGTGGGGTCTGTGGAGTCTGTGGAGTCAGTGGGGTCTGAGGAGCTCTGAGGGGTCTGTGGAGTCTGTGGGGTCGGTGGGGTCTGTGGAGCTCTGTGGGCTCTGTGGACTCTGTGGGCTCTGTGGAGTCAGGGGGGTCTGTGGAGTCTATGGAGTCTGTGGGCTCTGTGGGCTCTTTGGGTTCTATGGAGTCACTGGAGTCTGTGGGGTTTGTGGAGTCTGTGGAGTCTGTGGAGTCTATGGAGTCTGTGGAGTCTGTGGTGCTCTGTGGGGTCTTTGGAGTCTGTTGAGCTCTGTGGGGTCTGTGGAGTGTGTGAGATCTCTGGAGCACTTTGGGGTTTGTGGAGTCTGTGGGGTATGTGGTGTCTCTGGAGTCTGTGGGGTCTTTGGAGCTCTGTGGGGTCTCTGGAGTCTGTGGGGTCTGTGGGGTCTGTGGAGTCTGTAGGGTCTGTGGGGTCTGTGGAGTCTGTAGGGTCTGTGGGGTCTTTGGAGTCTGTGGGGTCTGAGGGCTTTGTGGAGCTCTGTGGGGTCTGTGGAGTCTGGATTTTGTGGGGTCTGTGGAGTCTATGCAGTCTGTGGAGTCTGTGGAGCTCTGTGGGGTCTGTGGAGTCGGTGGGGTCTGTGGAGCTCTGTGGTGTCTGTGGAGTTTGTTAGGTCTGTGGAGCTCTGTGGGGTTTGTGGAGTCTGTGGGGTCTGTGGGGTCTTTGGAGCTATGTGGGCTCTGTGGAGTCTTTGGGGTCTGTGGAGCTCTGTGGGGTTTGTGGAGTCTGTGGGGTCTGTGGGGTCTGTGGAGTCTGTGGGATCGGTGGGGTCTGAGGGCTCTGTGGAGCTCTGTGGGGTCTGTGGAGTCTGTGGATTCTGTGGGGAATGTGGAGGTCTGTGGGGTCTGTGGAGTCTATGCAGTGTGTGGGGTCTGTGGAGCTCTGTGGGGTCTGTGGAGTCGGTGGGGTATGGAGTCTGTGGAGTCTGTGGGGTCTGAGGGCTCTGTGGAGCTCTTTGGGGTCTGTGGAGTCTATGCAGTGTGTGGGGTTTGTGGTCCTCTGTGGGGTCTGTAGGGTCTGTGGAGCTCTTTGGGGTTTGTGGGGTCTGTGGAGTCTGTGGAGTCAGTGGGGTCTGAGGAGCTCTGAGGGGTCTGTGGAGTCTGTGGGGTCGGTGGGGTCTGTGGAGCTCTGTGGGCTCTGTGGACTCTGTGGGCTCTGTGGAGTCAGGGGGGTCTGTGGAGTCTATGGAGTCTGTGGGCTCTGTGGGCTCTTTGGGTTCTATGGAGTCTCTGGAGTCAGTGGGGTTTGTGGAGTCTGTTGAGTCTATGGAGTCTGTGGAGTCTGTGGTGCTCTGTGGGGTCTTTGGAGTCTGTTGAGCTCTGTGGGGTCTGTGGAGTGTGTGAGATCTCTGGAGCACTTTGGGGTTTGTGGAGTCTGTGGGGTATGTGGTGTCTCTGGAGTCTGTGGGGTCTTTGGAGCTCTGTGGGGTCTCTGGAGTCTGTGGGGTCTGTGGGGTCTGTGGAGTCTGTAGGGTCTGTGGGGTCTGTGGAGTCTGTAGGGTCTGTGGGGTCTTTGGAGTCTGTGGGGTCTGAGGGCTCTGTGGAGCTCTGTGGGGTCTGTGGAGTCTGGATTTTGTGGGGTCTGTGGAGTCTATGCAGTCTGTGGAGTCTGTGGAGCTCTGTGGGGTCTGTGGAGTCGGTGGGGTCTGTGGAGCTCTGTGGTGTCTGTGGAGTTTGTTAGGTCTGTGGAGCTCTGTGGGGTTTGTGGAGTCTGTGGGGTCTGTGGGGTCTTTGGAGCTATGTGGGCTCTGTGGAGTCTTTGGGGTCTGTGGAGCTCTGTGGGGTTTGTGGAGTCTGTGGGGTCTGTGGGGTCTGTGGGGTCTCTGGGGTCTCTGGAGCTCTGTGGGGTCTGTGGAGTCTATGCAGTCTGTGGAGTCTGTGGAGCTCTGTGGGGTCTGTGGAGTCGGTGGGGTCTGTGGAGCTCTGTGGTGTCTGTAGAGTTTGTTAGGTCTGTGGAGCTCTGTGGGGTTTGTGGAGTCTGTGGGGTCTGTGGGGTCTCTGGAGTCTCTGGGGTGGGTGGGGTCTGTGGGGTCTGTGGAGTCTGTGGGATCGGTGGGGTCTGAGGGCTCTGTGGAGCTCTGTGGGGTCTGTGGAGTCTGTGGATTCTGTGGGGAATGTGGAGGTCTGTGGGGTCTGTGGAGTCTATGCAGTGTGTGGGGTCTGTGGAGCTCTGTGGGGTCTGTGGAGTCGGTGCGGTATGGAGTCTTTGGAGTCTGTGGGGTCTGAGGGCTCTGTGGAGCTCTTTGGGGTCTGTGGAGTCTATGCAGTGTGTGGGGTTTGTGGTCCTCTGTGGGGTCTGTAGGGTCTGTGGAGCTCTTTGGGGTTTGTGGGGTCTGTGGAGTCTGTGGAGTCAGTGGGGTCTGAGGAGCTCTGAGGGGTCTGTGGAGTCTGTGGGGTCGGTGGGGTCTGTGGAGCTCTGTGGGCTCTGTGGACTCTGTGGGCTCTGTGGAGTCAGGGGGGTCTGTGGAGTCTATGGAGTCTGTGGGCTCTGTGGGCTCTTTGGGTTCTATGGAGTCACTGGAGTCTGTGGGGTTTGTGGAGTCTGTGGAGTCTGTGGAGTCTATGGAGTCTGTGGAGTCTGTGGTGCTCTGTGGGGTCTTTGGAGTCTGTTGAGCTCTGTGGGGTCTGTGGAGTGTGTGAGATCTCTGGAGCACTTTGGGGTTTGTGGAGTCTGTGGGGTATGTGGTGTCTCTGGAGTCTGTGGGGTCTTTGGAGCTCTGTGGGGTCTCTGGAGTCTGTGGGGTCTGTGGGGTCTGTGGAGTCTGTAGGGTCTGTGGGATCTGTGGAGTCTGTAGGGTCTGTGGGGTCTTTGGAGTCTGTGGGGTCTGAGGGCTTTGTGGAGCTCTGTGGGGTCTGTGGAGTCTGGATTTTGTGGGGTCTGTGGAGTCTATGCAGTCTGTGGAGTCTGTGGAGCTCTGTGGGGTCTGTGGAGTCGGTGGGGTCTGTGGAGCTCTGTGGTGTCTGTGGAGTTTGTTAGGTCTGTGGAGCTCTGTGGGGTTTGTGGAGTCTGTGGGGTCTGTGGGGTCTTTGGAGCTATGTGGGCTCTGTGGAGTCTTTGGGGTCTGTGGAGCTCTGTGGGGTTTGTGGAGTCTGTGGGGTCTGTGGGGTCTGTGGAGTCTGTGGGATCGGTGGGGTCTGAGGGCTCTGTGGAGCTCTGTGGGGTCTGTGGAGTCTGTGGATTCTGTGGGGAATGTGGAGGTCTGTGGGGTCTGTGGAGTCTATGCAGTGTGTGGGGTCTGTGGAGCTCTGTGGGGTCTGTGGAGTCGGTGGGGTATGGAGTCTGTGGAGTCTGTGGGGTCTGAGGGCTCTGTGGAGCTCTTTGGGGTCTGTGGAGTCTATGCAGTGTGTGGGGTTTGTGGTCCTCTGTGGGGTCTGTAGGGTCTGTGGAGCTCTTTGGGGTTTGTGGGGTCTGTGGAGTCTGTGGAGTCAGTGGGGTCTGAGGAGCTCTGAGGGGTCTGTGGAGTCTGTGGGGTCGGTGGGGTCTGTGGAGCTCTGTGGGCTCTGTGGACTCTGTGGGCTCTGTGGAGTCAGGGGGGTCTGTGGAGTCTATGGAGTCTGTGGGCTCTGTGGGCTCTTTGGGTTCTATGGAGTCTCTGGAGTCTGTGGGGTTTGTGGAGTCTGTTGAGTCTATGGAGTCTGTGGAGTCTGTGGTGCTCTGTGGGGTCTTTGGAGTCTGTTGAGCTCTGTGGGGTCTGTGGAGTGTGTGAGATCTCTGGAGCACTTTGGGGTTTGTGGAGTCTGTGGGGTATGTGGTGTCTCTGGAGTCTGTGGGGTCTTTGGAGCTCTGTGGGGTCTCTGGAGTCTGTGGGGTCTGTGGGGTCTGTGGAGTCTGTAGGGTCTGTGGGGTCTGTGGAGTCTGTAGGGTCTGTGGGGTCTTTGGAGTCTGTGGGGTCTGAGGGCTCTGTGGAGCTCTGTGGGGTCTGTGGAGTCTGGATTTTGTGGGGTCTGTGGAGTCTATGCAGTCTGTGGAGTCTGTGGAGCTCTGTGGGGTCTGTGGAGTCGGTGGGGTCTGTGGAGCTCTGTGGTGTCTGTGGAGTTTGTTAGGTCTGTGGAGCTCTGTGGGGTTTGTGGAGTCTGTGGGGTCTGTGGGGTCTTTGGAGCTATGTGGGCTCTGTGGAGTCTTTGGGGTCTGTGGAGCTCTGTGGGGTTTGTGGAGTCTGTGGGGTCTGTGGGGTCTGTGGGGTCTCTGGGGTCTCTGGAGCTCTGTGGAGTCTGTGGAGTCTGTTGGGTCTTTGGGGTCTGTTGAGTTCTGTGGGGTCTGTGGAGTCTTTGGGGTCTGTGGAGCTCTGTTGTGTCGGTGGAGTTTGTGGGGTCTGTGGAGCGCTGTGGGTATGTGGGGTCTGTGGAGTCTGTGGAGTCTGTGGAGTCAGTGGGGTCTGAGGAGCTCTGAGGGGTCTGTGGAGTCTGTGGGGTCGGTGGGGTCTGTGGAGCTCTGTGGGCTCTGTGGGCTCTGTGGATTCTGTGGGGTCTGTGCGGTCTTTGGAGCTCTCTGGGGTCTGAGGAGTCAGGGGGGTCTGTGGAGTCTGTGCGGTCTGTGGAGCTCTGTGGGGTCTGTGGAGTCAGGGGTGTATGTCGAGTCTGTGGGGTCTGTGAAGTCTCTGGAGTCTGTGGGGTTTGTGGAGTCTGTTGAGTCTGTGGAGTCTCTGGAGCTCTGTGGAGTCAGTGGAGTCTGTGGGCTCTGTGGGGTCTCTGGAGTCTGTTGAGCTCTGTGGGGTCTGTGGAGTGTGTGAGATCTCTGGAGCACTTTGGGGTTTGTGGAGTCTGTGGGGTATGTGGGGTCTGTGGAGTCTGTGGGGTCTTTGGAGCTCTGTGGGGTCTCTGGAGTCTGTGGGGTCTGTGGGGTCTGTGGAGTCTGTGGGGTCTGAGGGCTCTGTGGAGCTCTGTGGGGTCTGTGGAGTCTGGATTCTGTGGGGTCTGTGGAGTCTATGCAGTTTGTGGAGTCTGTGGAGCTCTGTGGGGTCTGTGGAGTCGGTGGGGTCTGTGGAGCTCTGTGGTGTCTGTAGAGTTTGTTAGGTCTGTGGAGCTCTGTGGGGTTTGTGGAGTCTGTGGGGTCTGTGGGGTCTCTGGAGTCTCTGGGGTGGGTGGGGTCTGTGGGGTCTGTGGAGTCTGTGGGATCGGTGGGGTCTGAGGGCTCTGTGGAGCTCTGTGGGGTCTGTGGAGTCTGTGGATTCTGTGGGGAATGTGGAGGTCTGTGGGGTCTGTGGAGTCTATGCAGTGTGTGGGGTCTGTGGAGCTCTGTGGGGTCTGTGGAGTCGGTGGGGTATGGAGTCTCTGGAGTCTGTGGGGTCTGAGGGCTCTGTGGAGCTCTTTGGGGTCTGTGGAGTCTATGCAGTGTGTGGGGTTTGTGGTCCTCTGTGGGGTCTGTAGGGTCTGTGGAGCTCTTTGGGGTTTGTGGAGTCTGTGGGGTCAGTGGAGTCTGTGGAGTCTGTGTGGTCTCTGGAGTCCGTGGGGACTGTGGGGTCTGTGGAGCTCTTTTGGGTCTGTGGGGTCTGTGGAGCTCTGTGGGCTCTGTGGACCCTGTGGGGTCTGTGCGGTCTTTGGAGCTCTTTGGGGTCTGTAGAGTCGGGGGAGTCTGAGGAGTCAGTGGGGTCTCTGGAGCTCTCTGAGGTCTTTGGAGCCTGTGGGGTCTTTGGGGTCGGTGGAACTCTCTGGGGTCTGTTGGGTCTGTGGAGCTCTGTGGGGTTTGTGGTCCTCTTTGGGGTCTGTAGGGTTTGTGAGTCTGTGGGGTCTTTCGAGCTCTGTGTGGTCTCTGGAGTCCGTGGGGTCGGTGGGGTCTGTGGGGTATGTGGAGCTCTGTGGGATCTGGGGGTTTGTGGTGCTCTGTGGGGTCTGTAGGGTCTGTTTAGCTCTGTGGGGTCTGTGGAGTGTGTGGGATCTCTGGAGCACTTTGGGGTTTTTGGAGTCTGTGGGGTCTGTGGAGTCTGTGGGGTCTTTGGAGCTCTGTGGGTTCTCTGGAGTCTGTGGGGTCGGTGGAGTCTGTGGGCTCTGTGGACTGTGTGGAGTCTGTAGGGGCTCTGGGGTCTGTGGAGCTCTGTGGGGTCTGTGGAGTGTGTGGAGTCTGTAGGGCTCTGTGGAGTCTGTGGAGTCTGTGGGGTCTGTGGAATTCTGTGGGGTCTGTTTGGTCTGTGGAGCTTTGTGGGGTCTTTGGGGTTTGTGGTCCTCTGTGGGGTCTGTAGGGTCTGTGGAGTCTGTGGGGTCTTTGGAGCTCTGTGTGGTCTTTGGAGTCCATGGGGTCGGAGGGGTCTGTGGGGTCTGTGGGGTCTGTGGGGTCTGTGGAGCTCTTTTGGGTCTCTGGGATCTGTGGGTACTTTGGAGCTCTGTGGGGTCTGTTGAGTCGGAGGAGTCTGAGGAGTCAGTGGGGTCTGTGGAGTCTGTGGGATCTGGGGGTTTGTGGTGCTCTGTGGGGTATGTGGGGTCTGTGGAGTCTATGGGGTCTTTGGAGCTCTCTGGGGTCTCTGGAGTCTGTGGGGTCGGTGGGGTCTCTGGGGTGTGTGGAGTCTGTGGGGTCGGTGGGGTCTGAGGGCTCTGTGGAGCTCTGTGGGGTCTGTGGAGTCGTTGGGGTCTGTTGAGTCTGTAGGGTCTCTGGGGTCTGTGGAGCTCTGTGCGGTCTGTGGAGTCTGTGGAGTCTGTCGGGTCTGAGGGCTCTGTGGAGCTCTGTGGGGTCTGTGGAGTCTTTGGGGTCTGTGGAACTCTGTGGGGTCTGTGGGGTCTATGGGGTTTGTGGTCCTCTGTGGGGTCTGTAGGGTCTGTGGGGCTCTGTTGGGTCTATGGAGTCTGTGGGATCTCTGGAGCTCTTTGGGGTTTGTGGAGTCTATGGGGTCAGTGGAGTCTGTGGGGTCTGTGGGGTTTGTGGTCCTCTGTGGGGTCTGTAGGGTCTGTGGAGTCCGTAGTGTCGGTGGGGACTGTGGGGTCTCTGGAGCTCTTTTGGGTGTGTGGGGTCTGTGGAGCTCTGTGGGCTCTGTGGACCCTGTGGGGTCTGTGCGGTCTTTGGAGCTCTGTGGGGTCTTTGGAGTCTGTGGGGTCTGTGGCGTCTGTGGAGCTCTGTGGGGTCTGTGGGGTTTGTGGTCCTCTGTGGGGTCTGTAGGGTCTGTGGAGTCTGTGGGGTCTTTGGAGCTCTGTGTGGTCTCTGGAGTCCGTGGGGTCGGTGGGGTCTGTGGGGTATGTGGAGCTCTGTGGGATCTGGGGGTTTGTGGTGCTCTGTGGGGTCTGTATGGTCTGTTTAGCTCTGTGGGGTCTGTGGAGTGTGTGGCATCTCTGGAGCACTTTGGGGTTTGTGGAGTCTGTGGGGTCTGTGGAGTCTGTGGGGTCTTTGGAGCTCTCTGGGTTCTCTGGAGTCTGTGGGGTCTATGGAGTCTGTGGGCTCTCTGGGCTCTGTGGGGTCTGTGGAGTCTGTGGGGTCTCTGGAACTCTGTGGGGTCTCTGGAGTCCGTGGGGTCGGAGGGGACTGTGGGGTCTGTGGAGCTCTTTTGGGTCTGTGGGGTCTGTGGAGCTCTGTGGGCTCTGTGGGGTTTGTGGAGTCTGTGGTGCTCTGTGGGCTATGTGGAGTCTGTGGGCTCTGTGGGCTCTCTGGGGTTTGTGGAGTCTGTGGAGTCTGTGGGGTCTGTGGAGCCCTGCGGGGTCTATGGAATTGGTGGGGTCTGTGGAGTCTGTGGAGTCTGTGGGGTATGTGGAGCTCTGTGGGATCTGGGGGTTTGTGGGATCTCTGGAGCACTTTGGGGTTTTTGGAGTCTGTGGGGTCTGTGGAGTCTGTGGGGTCTTTGGAGCTCTGTGGGTTCTCTGGAGTCTGTGGGGTCGGTGGGGTCTGTGGGTTCTGTGGACTGTGTGGAGTCTGTAGGGGCTCTGGGGTCTGTGGAGTGTGTGGAGTCTGTAGGGCTCTGTGGAGTCTGTGGAGTCTGTGGGGTCTGTGGAACTCTGTGGGGTCTGTTTGGTCTGTGGAGCTTTGTGGGGTCTGTGGGGTTTGTGGTCCTCTGTGGGGTCTGTAGGGTCTGTGGAGTCTGTGGGGTCTGTGGAGCTCTGTGTGGTCTTTGGAGTCCGTGGGGTCGGAGGGGTCTGTGGGGTCTGTGGGGTCTGTGGAGTCGGGGGAGTCTGAGGAGTCAGTGGGGTCTGTGGAGTCAGGGGGGTCTGTGGGGTATGTGGAGTTCTGTGGGATCTGGGGGTTTGTGGTGCTCTGTGGGGTCTGTAGGGTCTGTTGAGCTCTGTGGGGTCTGTGGAGTGTGTGGGATCTCGGGAGCACTTTGGTGTTTGTGGAGTCTGTGGGGTCTGTGGGGTCTGTGGAGTCTATGGGGTCTGTGGAGCTCTGTGGGGTCTGTGGAGTCGTTGGGGTCTGTTGAGTCAGTAGGGTTTCTGGGGTCTGTGGAGCTCTGTGCGGTCTGTGGAGTCTGTGGAGTCTGTGGGGTCTGAGGGCTCTGTAGAGCTCTGTGGGGTCTGTGGAGTCTTTGGGGTCTGTGGAACTCTGTGGGGTCTGTGGGGTCTGTGGGATTTGTGGTCCTCTGTGGGGTCTGTAGGGTCTGTGGAGCTCTGTTGGGTCTATGGAGTCTGTGGGATCTCTGGAGCTCTTTGGGGTCTGTGGAGTCTGTGGGGTCGGTGGGGTCTGTGGGGTATGTGGAGCTCTGTGGGATCTGGGGGTTTGTGGTGCTCTGTGGGGTCTGTATGGTCTGTTTAGCTCTGTGGGGTCTGTGGAGTGTGTGGGATCTCTGGAGCACTTTGGGGTTTGTGGAGTCTGTGGGGTCTGTGGAGTCTGTGGGGTCTTTGGAGCTCTCTGGGTTCTCTGGAGTCTGTGGGGTCTATGGAGTCTGTGGGCTCTCTGGGCTCTGTGGGGTCTGTGGAGTCTGTGGGGTCTGTGGAACTCTGTGGGGTCTCTGGAGTCCGTGGGGTCGGAGGGGACTGTGGGGTCTGTGGAGCTCTTTTGGGTCTGTGGGGTCTGTGGAGCTCTGTGGGCTCTGTGGGGTTTGTGGAGTCTGTGGTGCTCTGTGGGCTATGTGGAGTCTGTGGGCTCTGTGGGCTCTCTGGGGTTTGTGGAGTCTGTGGAGTCTGTGGGGTCTGTGGAGCTCTGTGGGATCTGGGGGTTTGTGGTGCTCTGTGGGGTCTGTGGAGTGTGTGGGATCTCTGGAGCACTTTGGGGTTTTTGGAGTCTGTGGGGTCTGTGGAGTCTGTGGGGTCTTTGGAGCTCTGTGGGTTCTCAGGAGTCTGTGGGGTCGGTGGGGTCTGTGGGTTCTGTGGACTGTGTGGAGTCTGTAGGGGCTCTGGGGTCTATGGAGTTCTGTGGGGTCTGTGGAGTGTGTGGAGTCTGTAGGGCTCTGTGGAGTCTGTGGAGTCTGTGGGGTCTGTGGAACTCTGTGGGGTCTGTTTGGTCTGTGGAGCTTTGTGCGGTCTGTGGGGTTTGTGGTCCTCTGTGGGGTCTGTGGAGTCTGTGGGGTCTTTGGAGCTCTGTGTGGTCTTTGGAGTCCGTGGGGTCGGAGGGGTCTGTGGGGTCTGTGGGGTCTGTGGAGTCGGGGGAGTCTGAGGAGTCAGTGGGGTCTGTGGAGTCAGGGGGGTCTGTGGGGTATGTGGAGTTCTGTGGGATCTGGGGGTTTGTGATGCTCTGTGGGGTCTGTAGGGTCTGTTGAGCTCTGTGGGGTCTGTGGAGTGTGTGGGATCTCTGGAGCACTTTGGTGTTTGTGGAGTCTGTGGGGTCTGTGGGGTCTGTGGAGTCTATGGGGTCTTTGGAGCTCTCTGGGGTCTCTGGAGTCTGTGGGGTCGGTGGGGTCTCTGGGGTGTGTGGAGTCTGTGGGGTCGGTGGGGTCTGAGGGCTCTGTGGAGCTCTGTGGGGTCTGTGGAGTCTGTGGATTTCGTGGGGTATGTGGAGGTCTGTGGGGTCTGTGGAGTCTATGCAGTCTGTGGGGTCTGTGGAGCTCTGTGGGGTCTGTGGAGTCGTTGGGGTCTGTTGAGTCAGTAGGGTCTCTGGGGTCTGTGGAGCTCTGTGCGGTCTGTGGAGTCTGTGGAGTCTGTGGGGTCTGAGGGCTCTGTGGAGCTCTGTGGGGTCTGTGGAGTCTTTGGGGTCTGTGGAACTCTGTGGGGTCTGTGGGGTCTGTGGGATTTGTGGTCCTCTGTGGGGTCTGTAGGGTCTGTGGAGCTCTGTTGGGTCTATGGAGTCTGTGGGATCTCTGGAGCTCTTTGGGGTCTGTGGAGTCTGTGGGGTCTTTGGAGCTCTCTGTGGTCTCTGGAGTCCGTGGGGTCGGTGGGGTCTGTGGGGTATGTGGAGCTCTGTGGGATCTGGGGGTTTGTGGTGCTCTGTGGGGTCTGTATGGTCTGTTTAGCTCTGTGGGTTCTCTGGAGTCTGTGGGGTCTATGGAGTCTGTGGGCTCTCTGGGCTCTGTGGGGTCTGTGGAGTCTGTGGGGTCTGTGGAACTCTGTGGGGTCTGTGGAGTCGGGGGAGTCTGAGGAGTCAGTGAGGTCTGTGGAGCTCTGTGGGGTCTTTGGAGTCTGTGGGGTCTGTGGGGTCTGTGGAGCTCTGTGGGGTCTGTGGGGTTTGTGGAGTCTGTGGTGCTCTGTGGGCTATGTGGAGTCTGTGGGGTCTGTGGAGCCCTGCGGGGTCTATGGAATTGGTGGGGTTTGTGGAGTCTGTGGAGTCTGTGGGGTATGTGGAGCTCTGTGGGATCTGGGGGTTTGTGGTGCTCTGTGGGGTCTGTAGGGTATGTTTAGCTCTGTGGGGTCTGTGGAGTGTGTGGGATCTCTGGAGCACTTTGGGGTTTGTGGAGTCTGTGGGGTCTCTGGAGTCTGTGGGGTCTTTGGAGCTCTGTGGGGTCTGTGGAGTCGGGGGAGTCAGAGGAGTCAGTGGGGTCTGTGGAGTCTGTGGGGTCTGTAGAGCTCTGTGGGGTCTGTGGAGTCTCTGAGGTCTTTGGGGTCTGTGGAGCTCTCTGGGGTCTGTGGATTCTATGCACTCTCTGGGGTCTGTGGGGTCTGTGGAGCTCTCTGGGGTCTGTGGATTCTATGGAGCTCTGTGGGGTCTGTGGGGTCTGTGGAGTCTCTGGCGTCTGTGGAGTCTGTGGCGTCTGTGGGGTCTGTAGAGCTCTGTGGGGTCTGTGGAGTCTCTGGGGTCTTTGGGGTCTGTGGAGCTCTCTGGGGTCTGTGGATTCTATGCACTCTCTGGGGTCTGTGGGGTCTGTGGAGCTCTCTGGGGTCTGTGGATTCTATGGAGCTCTGTGGGGTCCGTGGGGTCTGTGGAGTCCCTGGCGTCTGTGGAGTCTGTGGCGTCTGTGGAGTCTGTGGGGTCTGTGGAGCTCCGTGGGGTCTGTGGAGTCCGTGGGGTCTGTGGGGTCTGTGGAGCTCTGTGGGGTCTGTGGAATTGGAGGGGTCTGTGGAGTCTATAGAGTCTGTGGGGTATGTGGAGCTCTCTGGGGTCTGTGGAGTCAGTGGGCTCTGTGGGGTCTCTAGAGCAGGGGTCACCAACCTTATTTCAGCTGAGGGCTACTTTAAGAGCATTAAGTTGTTGGAGGGCTACCAGTTAAAAACAAATCCTAAAGACTTAAACGTACACTGTTCACTTATAGGATATTGACCCCATATCATATTAAAATAGCTTTATTTTAAACTCATACTGAGTCACAAGAACCGAAATAACTGTAATTTTAAGAATTTGATTCAAGAAAATGAAGTGATTTACACTTTAGAAAAAGTCCCAAGGGCTACTGGACATGCCCCAAAGGGCCCCTGGGTGCCCGCGGGCAACATGTTGGTGACCCCTGCTCTAGAGTCTGTGGAGTCTGTGGGGTGTGTGGGGTCTTTGGAGCTCTGTGGGGTCTGTCGAGTCTGTGGGTTCTATGGAGTCTGTGGGGTCTATAGAGCTCTGTGGGGTCTATGGAGTCTGTGGGGTATGTGGAGCTCTATGGGGTCTCTGGAATCTATGCAGTCTGTAGGGTCTGTGGGGCTCTCTGGGGTCTGTGGATTCTGTGGAGCTCTGTGTTGTCTGTGGGGTTTGTGGAGTCTGTGGGGTCTGTGGAGTCTCTGGGCTCTGTGGGCTCTCAGGGGAGTCTATGCAGACTGTGGAGTCTATGCAGTCAGACTGCATAGACTCCACAGACCCCACAGACCTCCACATACCCCACAGAATCCACAGATTCCACAGACCTCCACAGAGCCCTCAGACCCCACCGACCCCACAGACTCCACACACCCCAGAGACCCCACCGACCCCACAGACTCCAGAGACCCCAGAGAGCTCCGGAGATCCCACACACTCCACAGACCCCACAGAGCACCACAAACCCCCAAATCCCACAGAACTCCACATACCCCACAGACCCCACAGACTCCACAGACCCCACTGACTCCTCAGACTCCCCCTACTCCACAGACCCCACAGAGCTCCAAAGTACCCACAGATCCCAGAGACCCAAAAGAGCTCCACAGACCCCACAGACCCCACAGACCCCACAGACCCCTCCGACCCCACGGACTCCAGAGACCCTACAGACCCCACAGAGGACCACAAACCCCACAGACCCCACAAAGCTCCACAGACCCAACAGACCCCACAGAGCTCCACAGAGCCCTACAGACTCCACACACTCCACAGACCCCCACAGACCCCAGAGCCCCTACAGACTCCACACACTCCACAGACCCCAAAGAGCCCACAGAGCCCACAGACCCCACCGACCCCACAGACTCCAGAGAACCCACAGAGCTCCAAAGATCCCAAAGTGCTCCAGAGATCCCACACACTCCACAGACCCCACAGAGCTAAACAGACCCTACAGACCCCACAGAGCCCACAGACCCCACCGACCCCACGGACTCCAGAGACCCTACAGAGCTCAAAAGACCCCAATGACCCCACAGACTCCACAGAGCCCACAGAGCCCACAGAGCCCACTGACTCCACAGACCCCACAGAGCTCCACATACCCGACAGACTCCACAGACTCCACAGACCTCACCATATCCACAGACCCCACAGAGCTCCACAGACACCACAGACCCCACGGACTCCACAGACCCCACGGAGGTCCACAGACCCCAAAGACTCCACTGACTCCACAGACTCCACAGACCCGACTGACCCCACAGAGCTCCACAGACCCCACAGACCCTATAGACTCCACAGAACCCACCGACCTCACAGACCCCTGAGAGCCCAGAGACTCCACAGACCCCACAGACAACACAAAGCTCCACAGAATCCACAGATCCCACAGAGCTCCACAGACCCCACAGACCCAACAGACTGCATAGACCCCACAGAGCGCTATAGACCCCACAGACTCCCTAGAACCCACAGACTCCACAGACCCCACAGAGCTCCAAAGACCCCACACACCCCACAGACTCCACAGACTCCACAGACCCCACAGAGCCCACTGACTTCATAGACCCCAGAGAGCTCCACATACCCCACAGACTCCACAGACCCCTCCAATTCCACAGACCCCACGGAGCTCCACAGACCCCACAGACTCCACATACTCCACAGACCCCACAGACTCCACAGACCCCACAGACTCCACTGACTCCACAGACCCCACAGACCCCAGAGACCCCACTGACCCCACAGACTCCACAGACCCCACACACTCCACAGACCCCAGAGAGCTCCAGAGAGCCCTCACACCCCACATACCCCACAGAGCTCCACAGACCCAACAGACTCCACAGACACCAAAGGCTCCACAGACCCCACAGAGCTTCACAGACCCAACAGACTCCACAGAGCCCACAGACCCCACCGACCCCACAGAGCTAAACAGACCCTACAGACCCCACAGAGCCCACAGACCCCACCGACCCCACGGACTCCAGAGACCCTACAGAGCTCAAAAGACCCCAATGACCCCACAGACTCCACAGAGCCCACAGAGCCCACAGAGCCCACTGACTCCACAGACCCCACAGAGCTCCACATACCCGACAGACTCCACAGACTCCACAGACCTCACCATATCCACAGACCCCACAGAGCTCCACAGACACCACAGACACCACAGACCCCACGGACTCCACAGACCCCACGGAGGTCCACAGACCCCAAAGACTCCACTGACTCCACAGACTCCACAGACCCGACTGACCCCACAGAGCTCCACAGACCCCACAGACCCTATAGACTCCACAGAACCCACCGACCCCACAGACCCCTGAGAGCCCAGAGACTCCACAGACCCCACAGACAACACAAAGCTCCACAGAATCCACAGATCCCACAGAGCTCCACAGACCCCACAGACCCAAGAGACTGCATAGACCCCACAGAGCGCTATAGACCCCACAGACTCCATAGAACCCACAGACTCCACAGACCCCACAGAGCTCCAAAGACCCCACACACCCCACAGACTCCACAGACTCCACAGACCCCACAGAGCCCACTGACTTCATAGACCCCAGAGAGCTCCACATACCCCACAGACTCCACAGACCCCTCCAATTCCACAGACCCCACGGAGCTCCACAGACCCCACAGACTCCACATACTCCACAGACCCCACAGACTCCACAGACCCCACAGACTCCACACACTCCACAGACCCCAGAGAGCTCCAGAGAGCCCTCACACCCCACATACCCCACAGAGCTCCACAGACCCAACAGACTCCACAGACACCAAAGGCTCCACAGACCCCACAGAGCTTCACAGACCCAACAGACTCCACAGAATCAACAGACTCCACAAACCCCACAGAGCTCCACAGACCCCAGAGACTCCACAGACTCCACAAACCCCACAGAGCTCCATAGACCTCAGAGACCCCATGAGCTCCAGAGACCCCACGGAGGTCCACAACCCCAAAGACTCCACAGACTCCACAGACCCCACAGAGCTCCACAAACCCCACAGACCATATAGACTCAACAGAACCCACAGACCCCACAGACCCCTGAGAGCCCACAGAGCCCAGAGACTCCACAGAATCCACAGACCCCAGAGAGCCCCACAGACCCCACAGACTGCTTAGATTCCACAGACCCCATAGAGCTCCACATACCCCACAGACTCCACAGACTCTACAGACCCCACAGACTCCACAGACTCCACAGACGCCAGAGACTCCACAGACCCCACAGACCCCACAGAGCTCCATCGAATCCACAGACCCCAGAGAGCTCCACAGACCCCACAGACCCCAGAGACTGCATAGAATCCACAGAACCCAGAGAGCTCCACAGACCCCAAAGACCCCAGAGACTCCACAGACCCAACAGAGCTCTACAGACCCCACAGACTCCACAGACCCCACAGACTCCAGAGACCCTACAGAGCTCCAAAGATCCCAATGACCCCACAGACTCCACAGACTCCACAGACTCCACAGACTCCACAGACCCCACACACTCCACAGACCCCACAGAGCTCCAGAGAGCCCTCACACCCCACATACCCCAGAGAGCTCCACAGACCCAACAGACTCCACAGACACCAAAGGCTCCATAGACCACACAGAGCTTCACAGACCCAACAGACTCCACAGAATCAACAGACTCCACAAACCCCACAGAGCTCCAGAGACCCCAGAGACTCCACAGACTCCACAAACCCCACAGAGCTCCCTAGACCT
This sequence comes from Gobius niger, assembly GCF_951799975.1. Taxonomy (NCBI): domain Eukaryota; kingdom Metazoa; phylum Chordata; class Actinopteri; order Gobiiformes; family Gobiidae; genus Gobius; species Gobius niger. Next base: position 29,907,317 of record NC_136869.1, on the reverse strand, counting down.
CAGAGACCCCATGAGCTCCACAAACTCCACAGACCCCACAGACCCCACAGACTCCATAGACTCCATAGGCTCCACAGACCCCAAAAACCCCACAGACTCCACAGACCCCACAGTGCGCCACAGACTCCTTAGACCCCAGAGAGCTCCACAGACCCCACAGACCCCACAGACTCCACAGACTCCACAGACCCCACCTATTCCACAGACCCAGAGAGCTCCAGAGACCCCATGGACTCCACAAACCCCACATAGCTCCCCAGAGACTCCACAGATTCCACAAACCCCACAGAGCTCCACAGACCCCAGAGACCCCATGAGCTCCACAGACCCCACAGACCTCACGGACCCCACAGACCCCAGAGAGTTCCACAGACCCCACAGACTCCACAGACTCAACAGACCCCACAGAGCTCCATAGACCCCACAGACCCCACAGAGCTCCAGAGAATCCACAGACCCCACAGAGCTCGACAGACACCATAGACCCCGCAGACTGCATAGACTCCACAGACCCCACAGAGCTCCACATACCCCAAAGACCCCAGAGACTCCACAGACCCCACAGAGCTCTACACACCCCAAAGACTCCACAGACCCCACAGATTCCACACACCCCACAGACCCTACAGACTCCAAAGACCCCACAGATCCTATATATTCCCCACAGACTCCGAAGACCCGACAGACCATACAGAATCCACAGACATCACAGAGCTCCATAGAGCCCTCACACCCCACAGACCCCACAGACTCCATAGACTCCACAGACCCCACAGAGCTTCACATACCCCAAAGTCCCCACAGACCTCTACAGACCCCACAGCCTCCACAGAGTCCACAGAGCCCACTGACTCCACAGACCCCACAGAGCTCCACATACCCGACAGACTCCACAGACCCCACCAATTCCACAGACCCCAGAGAGCACAGACCCCACAGACTTCACAGACTCCACAGACCCCAGAGACCCCACGGACCCCACAGAGCGCCAGAGACTCCACAAACCCAACAGAGCTCCACAGACTCCACAGACCCCACAGACCCCACAGAGTTCCAAAGACCCTACAGACCCCACATACCCCACAGAGCTCAACAGACCCCACAGAGTTCACACACCCCACAGACCCTACAGACTCCAAAGACCCCACAGAGCTCCAAAGACCCCACAGACTCCACAGACCCCGGAGAGCTCCAGAGACACCACAGAGCTCCACAGACCCAACAGACTCCACAGACACCAAAGGCTCCACAAACCCCACAGAGCTCCAAAGACCACAGAGATTCCACAGACTCCACAAACCCCAGAGACTCCACAGACCCCACAGAGTTCCAAAGACCCCACTTACTCCACAGACTCCACAGAGCTCCACAGAGCCCTCAGACCCCACAGACCCCACACACTCCAGAGACTCCACGGACCCCACAGAGCCCACCGAATCCATAGACTCCACAGACCCCACAGAGCTCCACAGACCTAACAGACTCCACAGACACCAAAGGCTCAACAGACCCCACAGAGCTTCACAGACCCAACAGACTCCACAGACTAAACAGACTCCAGAGACCCCACAGAGTTCCAGAGACCCCACAGACTCCAGAGACTCAAACGACTCCACAAACCCCACAGACCCCAGAGACCCCATGAGCTCCACAGACTCCACAGAGCCCTCAGAGCCCACAGACTCCACGGAGTCCACAAACCCCACAGAGATCCACAGACCCCACAGACCCCACAGACTCCACAGAGACCACGGGCTCCACAGACCCCAAAAACTCCACAGACCTCCAAAGGCCCCACACACCCCTTAGACCCCACAGAGCTCCACAGACCACACAGACCCCACAGACTCCACAGACCCCACAGAGTTCCAGAGACCCCACAGACTCCACAGAGCCCCACAGAGCCCTCAGACCCCAGAGACTCCACAGACTCCACAGACCCCACGGAGCTCCACAGACCCTACAGACTCCACAGACCCCAGAGACCCCACAGAGCTCCACAGACTCCACGGACCCCGGAGACTCCACGGACCCCACAGAGCCCACAGAGCCCATAGACTCCACAGAACCCAGAGACTCCAGAGACCCCACAGACCCCACAGAGCTCCACAGAATCCACAGACCCCACAGAGCTCCACAGACCCCAAAGACCCCACAGACTGCATAGACTCCATAGACCCCACAGAGCTCCACATACCCCAAAACCCCAAAGACTCCAGAGACCCCACAGAGCTCTACAGACCCCACAGACTTCACAGACCCCACAGACTGCAAAGACCCCACAGAGCTCCACATACCCCAAAACCCCACAGACTCCAGAGACCCCACAGAGCTCTACAGACCCCACAGACTTCACAGACCACACAGACTCCACAGACCCCACAGAGCTCCAAAGACCTCACAGACCCCACGGACTCCATAGACTCCACAGACCCCGGGGACTCCACGGACCCCACAGAGCCCACAGAGTCCACAGACTCCACAGACCCCAGTGACTCCACAGACCCCACAGACCCCACAGAGCTCCACAGAATCCACAGACCCCACGGAGCCCACAGAGCCAACTGACTCCACAGACCCCACCAATTCCACAGACCCCACAGATCTCCAGAGACCCCACAGACTCCACAGACCCCATGGAGCTCCACAGACCCCACAGACTCCACATACTCCACGGACCCCACAGAGCGCCACAGACTCCACAGACCCCACAGAGCTCCAGAGACCTCACAGACCCCAACAGACTACACAGACCCCACAGAGTTCCAAAGACCCCACAGACTCCACAGACCCCACAGACCCTACAGACTCCAAAGACCCCACAGATCCCATATACTCCACAAACCCCACAGAGCTCCAGAGACCCCACAGACCCCACAGACTGCACATACCCCACAGAGTTCCACAGACCCCACAGACTCCACAGACCCCAGGGAGCTCCACAGACACCACAGAGCTCCACAGACCCCACAGAGTTCCACAAACCCCACAGAGCTCCACAGACCCCAGAGACTCCCCAGACTCCACAGACCCCACAGAGCTCCACAGACCCCACAGACCCCACAGACCCCACAGACCCCACAGACTCCACAGACTTCACAGACCCCACAGAGCTCCACAGACCCCAGAGACCCCACAAACTCCACAGAACCCACAGACCCCAGACTCCACAGACTCCACAGAGCCCAGAGAGCCCACAGACTCCACGGAGTCCACAGACCCCACAGAGATCAACAGACCCCGCAGACCCCAGAGACTCCACAGACACCACAGGCTCCACAGACCCCAAAAAACCACAGAGGTCCACAGGCCCCACAGACCTCACGGACTCCACAGTGCGCCACAGACTCCTTAGACCCCAGAGAGCTCCACACACCCCACAGACCCCACAGACTCCACAGACCCCACAGTGTTCCACAGACCCCACAGACTCCATGGACTCCAGAGACCCCAGAGAGCTCCATAGACCCCACAGACTCCATGGACTCCAGAGACCCCAGAGAGCTCCATAGACCCCACAGACTCCACAACCCCACAGACCCCACAGACTCCACGGAGTCCACAGACCCCAAAAACCCCACAGACTCCACGGACCCCAGAGAGCCAACAGAGCCCACAGACTCCACAGACCCCAGAGACTCCACAGAACCCACAGAGTCCAGAGAGCCCACTGACTCCAGAGACCCCACAGAGCTCCACATACCCAAAAGACTGCACAGACTCCACAGACCCCACAGAGCTCTACAGACCCCACAGACTCCAGAGACCCCACAGAGTCCAGAGAGCCCACTGACTCCAGAGACCCCACAGAGCTCCACATACCCGACAGACTCCACAGACTCCACAGACTCCACAGACCCCACCAATTCCAGAGACCCCACAGAGCTCATCAGACTCCACAGACCCAACGTACTCCACAGACCCCACGGAGCTCCACAGACCCCAAAGAGTTCAAAAGACCGCACAGACTCCACAGACCCCAAAGACCTCCACAGAGCCCTCACACCCCACAGACCCCACATACCAGAGAGAGCTCCACAGACCCCACAGAGTCCACACACCCCACAGACCCTAAAGACTCCAAAGACCCCACAGATCCTATATACTCCACAGACCCCACAGAGTTCCATAGACCCCACAGACCCCACAGACTCATCAACCCCACAGACCCCACAGACTCCACAGAGTTCCACAGACCCCACAGACTCCACAGACTCCACAGACCCCACAGAGCTCCATAGACCCCACAGAGCGCCACAGACTCCACAGACTCCACAGAGCCCACAGAACCCACAGACTCCACGGAGTCCACAGACCCCACAGAGATCAACAGACCCCGCAGACCCCAGAGACTCCACAGACACCACAGGCTCCACAGACCCCAAAAAACCACAGAGCTCCATCCACAGGCCCCACAGACCTCACGGACTCCACAGTGCGCCACAGACTCCTTACACCCCAGAGAGCTCCACACACCCCACAGACCCCACAGACTCCACAGACCCCACAGTGTTCCACAGACCCCACGGACTCCAGAGACCCCACAGAGCTCCATAGACCCCACAGACCCCACAGACTCCACAACCCCACAGACCCCACAGACTCCACGGAGTCCAGAGACCCCACAGAGCTCCACAGACCCCACAGACCCCACAGACACGACAGGGTCCACAGACCCCAAAAACCCCACAGAGCTCCACAGACCTCACAGACCCCACGGACCCCACAGTGCGCCACAGACTCCTTAGACCCCACAGAGCTCCACAGACCCCAGAGACCCCACAGAGTTCCACAGACCCCAAGGACTCCACAGACCCCACAGAGCCCCACAGAGCCCTCAAACCCCACAGACTCCACAGACTCCACAGACCCCACAGAGCACCACAGACCCTACAGACTCCACAGACCCCACAGACCCCAGAGAGCTCCAAAGACCCCACAGACTCCACGGACCCCAGAGACTCCACAGAACCCACAGACCTCCACAGAATCCACAGACCCCACAGAGCTCCACATACCCAAAAGACTCCACAGACCCCACAGAGCTCTACAGACCCCACAGACTCCACAGACCCCAGAGACCCCACGGACCCCACAGAGCGCCACAGACTCCACAGACCCCAGAGACTCCACAGACCCCACAGAGTTCCAAAGACCGCACAGACTCCACAGACCCCAAAGACTTCCACAGAGCCCTCACACCCCAGAGACCCCACATACCAGACAGAGCTCCACAGACCCCACAGAGTCCAAACGCCCCACAGACCCTAAAGACTCCAAAGACCCCACAGATCCTATATGCTCCACAGACCCCACGGAGTTCCACAGACCCCACAGACTCCACAACCCCACAGACCCCACAGACTCCACAGAGTTCCACAGACCCCACAGACTCCACAGACTCCACAGACCCCACAGAGCTCCATAGACCCCACAGATCGCCACAGACTCCACAGACCCCACAGAGTTCCACAACCCCACAGACCCCACAGACTCCACGGAGTCCACAGACCCAACAGAGCTCCACAGACCCCACTGACCCCACAGACAAGACAGGCTCCACAGACCACAAAAACCCCACAGAGCTCCACAGACCTCACAGACCCCACGGACCCCACAGTGCGCCACACACTCCTTAGAACCCACAGAGCTCCACAGACCCCAGAGACCCCACAGAGTTCCACATACTCCACACACTCCACGGACCCCACAGAGCCCACAGACTCCAGAGACCCCAGAGACTCCACAGAACCCACAGACCCCACAGACCTCCACAGAATCCACAGACCCCACAGAGCTCCACAGACCCCACAGACCACATAGACTCCACAGACCCCACAGAGCTCCACATACCCCAAAGACCCCACAGACCACATAGACTCCACAGACCCCACAGAGCTCCACATACCCCAAAGACCCCACCGACTCCACAGACCCCACAGAGCTCTACAGACCCCACACACTCCACAGACCCCACAGAGTCCAGAGAGCCCACTGACTCCACAGACCCCACAGAGCTCCACATACCCGACAGACTCCACAGACTCCACACACCCCACCAATTCCACAGACACCACAGAGCTCCACAGACCCCACAGACCCCACGGACTCCACAAACCCCACGGACCCCACAGAGCGCCACAGACTCCATAGACTCCACAGACACCACAGAGCTCTACAGACCCCACAGACTCCACAGACCCCACAGAGCTCCATAGACCCCACAGATCGCCACAGACTCCACAGACCCCACAGAGTTCCACAACCCCACAGACCCCACAGACTCCACGGAGTCCACAGACCCAACAGAGCTCCACAGACCCCACTGACCCCACAGACAAGACAGGCTCCACAGACCACAAAAACCCCACAGAGCTCCATAGACCTCACAGACCCCACGGACCCCACAGTGCGCCACAGACTCCTTAGAACCAACAGAGCTCCACAGACCCCAGAGACCCCACAGAGTTCCACATACTCCACAGACTCCACGGACCCCACAGAGCCCACAGAGCCCACAGACTCCACAGACCCCAGAGACTCCACAGAACCCACAGACCCCACAGACCTCCACAGAATCCACAGACCCCACAGAGCTCCACAGACCCCACAGACCACATAGACTCCACAGACCCCACAGAGCTCCACATACCCCAAAGACCCCACAGACCACATAGACTCCACAGACCCCACAGAGCTCCACATACCCCAAAGACCCCACAGACTCCACAGACCCCACAGAGCTCTACAGACCCCACACACTCCACAGACCCCACAGAGTCCAGAGAGCCCACTGACTCCACAGACCCCACAGAGCTCCACATACCCGACAGACTCCACAGACTCCACACACCCCACCAATTCCACAGACACCACAGAGCTCCACAGACCCCACAGACCCCACAGACTCCACAAACCCCACGGACCCCACAGAGCCCCACAGGCTCCACTGACCCCACAGAGTTCCAAAGACCCCACAGACTCCACAGACCCCAAAGACCTCCTAAGAGCCCTCACACCCCAAAGACTCCACAGACCCTACAGACTCCAAAGACCCCACAGATCCTATATATTCTCCACAGACCCCACAGACTCCGAAGTCCCGACAGACCATACAGAATCCAGAGACTCCACAGACCCCACGAACCCCACGGACCCCACAGAGCGCCACAGACTCCACAGACCCCACAGACTCCACAGACCCCGGAGAGCTCCACAGACATCACAGAGCTCCACAGACCCAACTGACTCCACAGACCCCACAGAGCTCCACAGAGCCCTCAGACCCCACAGACCCCACAGACTCCATAGACTCCACAGACACCACAGAGCTCTACAGACCCCACAGACTCCACAGACCCCACAGAGTCCACAGACCCCACAGACTCCACAGACCCCACAGAGCTCCACATACCCGACAGACTCCACAGACCCCACCAATTCCACAGACCCCACAGAGCTCCACAGACCCAACAGACTCCACAGACCCCAGAGACCCCACGGACCCCACAGAGCTCCACAGACTCCACATACCCCACAGACCCCACAGAGTTCCAAAGACCCTACAGACTCCACAGACCCCAAAGACCTCCACAGAGCCCTCACACCCCACAGACCCCACATACCCCACAGAGCTCCACAGACCCCACAGACCCTACAGACTCCAAAGACCCCACAGATCCTATATACTCCACAGACCCCACAGACTCCGAAGACCCCACAGACCCTACAGAATCCACAGACTCCACAGACCCAACAGACCCCACAGACCCCACAGACTCCACAGAGACCACAGGCTCCACAGACCCCAAAAACCCCACAGAGTTCCACAGACCCCACAGACTCCAGAGACCCCACAGAACTCCACAGACCCCACAGACTCCACAGACTCCACAGACCCCACAGACTCCAAAGACCCCGCAGACCCCACAGACTCCACAGACCCCAGAGACCCCACAGAGTTCCACAGACCCCACAGACTCCAGAGACCCCACAGAACTCCACAGACCCCACAGACTCCACAGACTCCACAGACCCCACAGACTCCAAAGACCCCACAAGTCCAATTTACTCCACAGACCCCACAGACTCCGAAGACCCCACAGACCCTAAAGACTCCACTGAACCCACAGACCAGGCCATGTTTCACCAGCAGTCTCATTCTAAAGCCCTCTGCAGCCAAAAAGAAGCCGTGCTTCAACAGAAGCCTCATTCAAAAGCGCTCCAGAGCCATGCAGAGGCCTTGTTTCACCAGCAGTCTCACTCTAAATCCCTCTGCAGCCCTAAAGAGGCCTTGTTTAACCAGTATTCTCATTCTAAAGCCCTCGGCAGCTCCCCGGAGGCCTTTCTTCACCAGCAGTCTCCTTCTAAAGCCCTCCAATGCCAACAAGAGGCTTTGTGTCACCAGTAGCCTCATTCTTCAGCCCTCCAGTCCTCCAGAGGCCTTGTTACACCAGCAGCCTTGTTCTCCAGCCCTCAAGAGGCCTTGCTTCACCAGCAGTCTCATTCTAAAGCCCTCTGCAGCCCAAAAGAGGCTGTGCTTCAACAGCAGCCTCGTTCTCCAGCAGTTCACAGCCCTCCAGAGGCCTTGCTTCAACTGCAGTCGCGTTCTGCAGCCCTCCAGTCCTCCAGAGGCATTGTTGCACCGGCAGTCTCAATCTAAAGCCCTCTGCATCCCTCAAAAGGCCTTGCTTTACCTGCAGCCTGGTCCTAAAGCCCTCCAGAGCCATGCAGAGGCCTTGTTTGAACAGCAGTCTCATTCTAAAGTTCTCCAGTCCTCCAGAGGCCTTGTTAACCAGCAGTCTCATTCCAAACCCCTCTTTGGCCCGCCAGAGGCCTTGCTTCAAAAGCAGTCTCATTCTTCAGCCCTCCAGTCCTCCAGAGGCCTTGCTTCACCAGCAGTCTGGTTCTAAAGCCCTCTGCAGACCTATAAAGGCTTTGCTTCACCAGCATTTTCATTCAAAAGCCCTCTGCAGCTCCCCAGTGGCCCTGCTTCACCAGCTCTCTCGTTCTAAAGCCCTCCAATGTCAACACGTGGCACTGTGTCACCAGCAGCCTCATTCTTCAGCCCTCCAGTCCTCAAGGGGCCTTGCTACACCAGCAGCCTTGTTCTCCAGCCCTTCACAGCGCACCAGAGGCCATGTTTAACCAGCAGTCTCATTCTAAAGCCATCTGCAGCCATAAAGAGGCCTTGTTTAACCAGCAGCCTCATTCTTAAGCCCTCCAGTCCTCCAGAGGCCTTGTGGCACCAGCAGCCTTGTTCTCCAGCCCATCACAGCCCTCCAGAGGCCTTTCTTCACCAGCAGTCTCATTCTAAAGTTCTCCAGTTCTCCAGAGGCCTTGCTACACCAGCAGCCTTGTTCTCCAGCCCTTCACAGCGAACCAGAGGCCATGTTTCACCAGCAGTCTCATTCTATAGTCCTTTGTAGCCGTAAAGAGGCCTTGCTTCACCAGCAGCCTCGTCCTAATGCCCTCCAGAGCCATGCAGAGGCCTTGTTTAACCAGCAGTCTCATTCTTAAACCAGCCAGTCCTCCGGATGCCTTGTTGCACCAGCAGCCTAGTTCTCAAGCCCTCCAGAGGCCTTGTAACACCAGCAGTCTTGTTCTCCAGCCCTTCAGAGCCCTCTTGGGGCCTTGCTTCACCAGCAGTCTCATTCTAAAGCCCTCTGCAGACATATAGAGGCCTTGTTTAACCAGCATCCTCATTATTAAGCCCTCTGCATCTCCCCAGAGGCCTTGCTTCAAAAGCAGTCTCGTTCTAAAGCCCTCTGCAGACCTATAGAGGCTTTGCTTCACCAGCATTTTCATTCAAAAGCCCTCTGCAGCTCCCCAGTGGCCCTGCTTCACCAGCTGTCTTGTTCTAAAGCCCTCCAATATCAACACGTGGCACTGTGTCACCAGCAGCCTCATTCTTCAGCCCTCCAGTCCTCGAGAGGCCTTGCTACACCAGCAGCCTTGTTCTCCAGCCCTCCAAAGGCCTTGCTTCATCCAGCAGTCTCATTCTAAAGCCCTCTGCAGCCCAAAAGAGGCCGTGCTTCAACAGCAGCCTCGTTCTAAAGCCCCCCAGAGCCATGCAGAGGCCTTGTTTAACCAGCAGCATACATCTTCAGCCATCCAGTCCTCCACACGCCTTGTTCCACCAGCAGCCTTTTTCTCCAGCGGTTCACAGCCCTCCAGAGGCCTTGCTTCAACTGCAGTTTCGTTCTAAAGCCCTCCAGTCCTCCAGTAGCCTTGCTTCAAAAGCAGTCTCATTCTAAAGTTCTCCAGTCCTCCTAACACCTTGCTACACCAGAATCCTTGCCCTCCAGCCCTTCACAGCACACCAGAGGCCATGATTCACCAGCAGTCTCATTCTTAAGCCCTCCAGTCCTCCAGAGGCCTTTTTGCACCAGCAGCCTTGTTCTCCAGCCAATCACAACCCTCCAGAGGCCTTGCTTCACCTGCAGCCTGGTCCTAAAGCCCTCCAGAGCCATGCAGAGGCCTTGTTTCACCAGCAGTCTCATTCTAAAGCCCTCTGCAGCCCAAAAGAAGCCGTGCTTCAACAGAAGCCTCATTCTAAAGCGCTACAGAGCCATGCAGAGGCCTTGTTTAACCAGCAGCCTCATTCTTTAGCCCTCCAGTCCTCCAGAGGCCTAGTTCCACCAGCAGTCTTTTTCTCCAGCCCTTCACAGCCCTTCAGAGGCCTTGCGTCACCAGCAGTCTCATTTTAAAGTCCTCTGCACCCTCCAGAGGCCTTGCTTCACCTGCAGTCTCGTTCTAAAGTTCTCCAGTCCTCCAGAGTCCTTCTTGCACCAGCAGCCTGGGTCTCCAGCCCTTCACAGCGCACCAGAGGCCATGTTTCACCAGCAGTCTCAATCTACAGCCCTCTGCAGCCCAAAAGAGGCCGTGCTTCAATAGCAGCCTCGTTCTAAAGCCCTCCAGAGCCATGCAGAGGCCTTGTTTAACCAGCAGCCTCATTCTTTAGCCCTCCAGTCCTCCAGAGGCCTAGTTCCACCAGCAGTCTTGTTCTCCAGCCCTTCATAGCCCACCAGAGGCCTTGTTTCACCAGCAGTCTCACTCTAAATCCCTCTGCAGCCCTAAAGAGGCCTTGTTTAACCAGCATTCTCATTCTAAAGCCCTCTGCAGCTCCCCTGAGGCCTATCTTCACCAGCAGTCTCGTTCTAAAGCCCTCCAATGCCAACAAGAGGCTTTGTTTCACCAGCAGCCTCATTCTTCAGCCCTCCAGTCCTCCAGTCCTTCTTGCACCAGCAGCCTGGGTCTCCAGCCCTTCACAGCGCACCAGAGGCCATGTTTCACCAGCAGTCTCATTCTAAAGCCCTCTGCAGCCCAAAAGAGGCTGTGCTTCAACAGCAGCCTCGTTCTCCAGCAGTTCACTGCCCTCCAGAGGCCTTACTTGAACTGCAGTCTCGTTCTACAGCCCTCCAGTCCTCCAGAGGCATTGTTACACCGGCAGTCTCATTCTGAACCCCTCAGTGGCCCGCCTAGGGGCCTTGCTTCACAAGCAGTCTCTTTCTAAAGTTCTCCAGTCCTCCAGAGGCCTTGCTTCACCAGCAGCCTTGTTCTCCAGCCCTTCACAGCGCACCAGAGACCATGTTTCACCAGCAGTCTCATTCTAAAGCCCTCTGCATCCCTCAAAAGGCCTGGCTTCACCAGCAGCCTCGTTCTAAAGCCCTCCAGAGCCATGCAGTGTCAGGATCCAGTCCTGGACTTGGAGATCTCCGTTTGTGTGTTTGGCTGCTCCCTTCTGTGCAGGCTGGCTCCTCCTTTCCTGGGCGGGATTTGGGCTTGGCCAGACTTTGGATGGCAGATGGCACACCTGTATCCATTCCACCTTCGTCAGCTGTGTATATAAGCCTGGCTCTTCAATCCCTCGTCGCCAGTCCGTTGTTACCACATCATTGTCAATGACTTTGGCTCAGCACTAGTATGGTGCATTTTCTGTTGAACTTACACTTACCTTTTTTGTAGTGATGACAAGATGAAGCCCCATAAAGCATTGAAGCCTCACAGCCAATTGCATCACACATGGTTCGAAGCATCAAGGTGCTTTGCTCCACTACGCCATCATGTGGACAAGAAATGTATCAATCAAACAACAAAAGTTTATTTATAGCACTTTACAACAACACCAGGAGGACCAAAGTGCTTCACAGAAAGATAAAAACAATAAAAAGGAAAAAAAAAACACCAAATGATTGCAACCTGGACACAATTCAGTGTGCTCTAAGAATTAAAAGCAAGTTTGAACATATTAGTCTTTAATCTGGATTTAAAAAGGGACAGGTCCGTGAGAATGTATAACATGCTGTGTGCTTACAATAAATGGTGGGGGCTGAAAGAGTTGTGATGTAAATGTGCTTGTGTTACTTTGTTTATGTCTAACCCAAATACACAAAATGTGAGGGGGAATCCATTTCATATTTTTTCACTGTCTCTTTTGTTTTGAATCGCGCTCCAAACCCGTGAATCATTTCCTGAATCAGGCATGTGGTACGGCCACTTCCCGAGGCTTCGAACGTCACCACACACGTGATCAACACACGCATCGATACGCGCTTCAATAAACACTCCTCCAGATTACTCGGCACACGCTTCGAAGCCTCGACACGATCGGCACATCACTACTTTTTTGTCCAGGTGCCTCGCTATTGCCTGCCTGCCTGCCTGCCTACTTATTTGCCTGCCTGCCTGCATGCCTGCCTGCCTGCATACTTATCTGACTGCCAACCAAACCACTAAAATTGAAGATATTTCACTTACTTTTTGTGTGAAATAAATCCCATTCACATTCATACTGTGTTCTGTTTTGGGTCCAGTGAAAGCCGTGACAGTACGGACTGGCCATGAATGACCCAGCAGACACAGAGCCCATGATTAGAGCCATTTCCGACCAGGGAGTGATTCTTGGACAGCACGACCAACTCCTCAGAGATCTGGTGGAAAGCAGACATCCACAGCTGACCAGATTGCACAGGTGAATTCCATGTTCCGTGAGTTGGCCTTAAAATTAACCCAACCACCTTCTCCACCCTCTGGCCGACTGCAGGCATCACCTCCACAGTTTATGGACTCTCTCCAGCCCTCTCGTGAAGCTCATGTGCCCGATCCTGATCATTACAGAGGTGATATGGGAAAGTGTGGGGGATTTTTGCTACAATGCTCTTTAGTTTTCAGTCAACAACCTAATACTTATGCCTCAGACTGCTCTAAGATTGCCTTTATTATGGGACTATTGCAGGGGAAGGCTCTTGATTGGGCTAGAGCTATGTTGCAAAACAATAATGACATGCGTATGGACTATCACTACTTTGTCAGTGAACTCAAGAAGGTTTTTGATAATAATAATAATAATGCATTGGTTTTATATAGCGCTTTTCTGGACACTCAAAGACGCTTTACATTGCACTATTCGTTCACTCCATACTCGGTGGTGGTAAGCTACTATTGTAGCCACAGCTGCCCTGGGGTAGACTGACGGAAGTGAGGCAACCAGTCTGCGCCATCGGCCCCTCCAACCACCACCAACCACTAACTCACTCACTACATTCGCTAGGCTTCCTGGTGTTACCAAACGGTCTCCCATCCAAGTACCGACCAGGCCCTTCCCTGCTTAGCTTCCAAGGTCTGACGGGATTGGGCATAGCAAAGGCGGTATGACCACATGATCATCCATTCCAGGGCAGAGAGGCTTGAAAACGTCTCCTATGTATAAATCAGGGTTCACTCAGTGTAGCTGAATACAGTGTTGAATTTAGAACATTGGCCGCTGAAGCTGAAGCTGGATGGGATGACTCCGCTCTTCAGACAGTCTTTATTAATGGATTATCGGAACAACTCAAGGATGAGTTGGCGTTAAAGGATGATTCTACAGATATTGACTCTCATCTCCACAGCAATCAAGCTTGACAACCGCCTCCAGGAACGTCGCAGAGAGAGAAACATCCGGTCGTCAGTTTCAGTTCGCACACCACCTGTGCCTCGTTACCCACCTGTGCCTCCTAATCCAGGCTTGGTTGTTACACCCAATTCCCCAGCTGCATCGTCAGGTCAGTCAGCTCAAGGTCTGTTGGTGGAAGAGCCCATGCAGGTAGGACGAGCTCATTTAACCCCCGCTGAGCGTTTTCGCCGTATGAAGGCTGGTGAATGCTCTTGTTGTGGGAAGTTGGGCCATTTTCTTGCCATATGTCCTTCTCGGCCAAAAGACGGGGCTCACCAGTAAGTATGGGGGCGCTGGTGAGCCATTCATCCACTTTCTCTGTCCCCCAAAATAGAATGCAACTACCAGCTACCCTCTGTTTTAATGACTCAACGTTGCCATTATCTGCTTTAATTGACTCCGGAGCAGATGAAAACTTTTTGGATCTTGCCTTAGCTAAACAAGCAGCTTTAGAAGTGGAACTTCTCGACATCCCTTTGGTTGCTAATGCCTTAGACGGACAACTACTTGCTAAGGTAACACATCGCACCACACCAGTGACTCTGTTACTTTCTGGAAATCATACTGAACAGATACGGTTCCACCTCATCTCTACATTCTCCGTTAACACTTGGACTTCCAGGGTTAAAACTTCACAATCCACAGTTTGACTGGGTGGGGGGAAAGGTTATCAGTTGGAGCACTCTTTGTCATTCTGTTTGTTTGCAGTCTGCCCTACCTCCATCTGAAACCACCCCTGCACCTCCTGTTCCTCCTGACATGTCCAACATCCCCAGTGAGTACCATGACTTACAAGATGTCTTCAATAAGGAGCGTGCATTGTCACTGCCTCCCCATAGGCCGTATGACTGCGCTATTGACCTGCTTTCTGGCGCTCCGTTGCCCTCTAGTCGTCTTTACAACTTGACACGTCCTGAACATCAGACCATGGAGCAATATATCAAGGACTCTTTAAAGGCAGGTATCATTAGACCATCCTCCTCTCCTGTCGGTGCAGGCTTCTTTTTTGTGTCTAAGAAAGATACCACACTACACCCCTGTATAGACTATAGAGGATTAAACAACATCACAGTGAAAAATAAATACCCTTTGCCTTTGATTGATTCGGCATTCCAACCATTGCATAATGGCTGTTCGGTTCTTTGAGTCACAAGTTAAAAATATAATAGTAAAATTCATAGTTTAAATAATCTGGTTAAAATATTGGTAGCTGTAAGGTTTCAATTCATAAATAAGATTTATTTAGAGTAATTTATATTCATTTCATAACAATTATAGTTTTGTTACGTAGTGCACGCATGCGCAGTTGCGCCGTAAACTTTACAAAAAGTAAATGAGCAGAGTCCATCATTGTAATCACCACGCATCGTCAGGAGCACACAGCCCGTTGGTATGTACCAAATTTGTAACGTGAAAGTATATAACATGAGCTACAGTTTGTTATATGTTAGTTTAGGATGTTTAAAGCCTAGTACTTGGATAGTTGGTGGGATTGTTGCGCTATGTCCGTGTTGGGGGGCTTAATTGGTAATTAACGTGGCGCGCATGGCGCCGTCCGCTTCGAACAAAGTGCCCACACTCGTAATAAATTACCAAGTAAACTAACGTAGCAGACGGTTGTGTGGCGGGCGGCGGAGGTGTCATTTTCGTGAAGCAGTAAATTTAATTAATATAATAAAGATACAAAATAGTACCTAACGTGTGGGAGCTGTACTCCGCGCATGCGTGTTAGATGCTGTTCATGATGGGAGATGTAGTCTGCGGTATTTTCGAGGCTGCTGTGAAAGGCTACAATGTTTAGATGATGGGGCTTTTGTGTGCAGTAGTTATTATTATTTTGATATTATATGTAACAACTTAAATGTTTTGTTGCATCCTATTTTCAATGGATATATTTGTAACATTGGTTTATTTGTTTATTTTCAGGTTTATGACCTGTGGTCTATGGTCTGTAAAAATAAAAGAAAATACAAGACTAATGACAAACACGAGTCATGCCATGTGTGCTGCCTGTCACTAGCCCATTCGGATGGCTGAAAATTTAAAAATATCCGAACAGTCATAAACCAAAGGCCTGCCAAACAAGCATTGTGGCTCTGTTTGATGCCAAAACAAAGCCTGAAGACCAAAAAATAAAGTAACTGGTTACCCTATCTGGCTTAGCTAAAAGCCCATTACTGCCTACTTAAGAAGTTATCTGCAAACCTAAGAAGGACGCAAATTAACAAGATGGCAGAAAAGGAGAAAATGGAGAGGTTGCGGCAGAAGCGTTCGGCAGCCCAAACTGCGTTCACCAAAAGAGCTAACCATCTCACCTCCAGGGCTAATGCGCTAGAAGAAAGGGATCTGAAGGCGGAGTGGAGGGACTTCAAAGGAGAGCATGCTAGAGTTGGAGATGCCGGATTTGATTATGCTATGGCCTTACGAGAATTAGAAGACGAAGAGGCCACAAAAAAGGCAGATCAAGTTGACGAGAAAACATTTGAATGCGACCGCAAGTTTGATGCAGTTAAACGCCTCGTCCTAAACAGCCTCTGGACCAGATTTGCTGAGGAACAAATCTCCACACTCGTAAAAGAGGCTAACACAGCTCTGGATGAGGCCGAAGCAATCGACCACCTGCAGCTGTCTAGGAAGGAGCGTGAGCTGATAAATAGAAACTTGGAACGAGAGGTCTGTGAAGTCAACAGTTTGGTTACTGAGTGGACGGACATGATCCCACAAGCCAAGCTAACAGAATCTAGAGACCAAACCAGGTTGATGAGAAAGCGACAGGAGAGACTGTGGGATAAGTGGGCATGGCGACGCAGCGCTTGGTCTGATGATGAAGAGGAGCAGAAAGAAAAGGTGAAGCTAAACGAAGCGGGACAGAAAGATGAAGACGAGGAAAATCAGACTAGAGAGCGAGCTGCTTCTACTAGTTCTTCTCCTAACCGTAAACTGTCCTGCCCCGTAGACAGTCACACCCCTATAAGGGAACTCCAGCTTAATCCACCCAGCGCTCCCACCTTCAGCTATGGTGTACTTCCAAATGCTGCAAGCACGCCAGTACAAATCCAAAGTGCTCCCGGCATGTATCCAGGGCCACTCAGTTTCAAGCCCCAAATCACTCTGGAACGAGCACGCCTGCCCACATTCTCTGGAAACATGAGAGACTACTACCGTTGGAAAGCTGAATGGGAGGACCTTCAGCAGCTGGGGAACCCTCATGGATTGGAAAATGTAAGAAAGTTCCATCTTTTAGGAAGTCTGGACGATAAAGTCAAGAGAGACCTCGTGCTGTCCAGCTGTGGATCTGCCACCGACGTGTTTAGGCTCCTAGACAACAAATATGGAAACAAGCCGAAAATAGTGCTACTTATCTCGAAAGAAGTGCACGGTCTACCGCCTGTCAAGGGAAACAGTCCTAGAAAGACAATTGAACTAATTCAAGCTGTGGAAAGAGCTCTTCGTGACCTCCAAGTCCTGGGGGAAGAAGATGCTGTGAAGAATCGCTTAGTGGCACAGTCAATTGAGAGTAAGCTACCAGACTCCCTGAAAGAAAAGTGGCTAACTCACAAGAACGACCCAGCAAGCGGCTTCTCTCCCAGAAATCACTTTGATTGCCTACTGGACTACCTGAAGAGACAGGAGGACATTCTTGAAGAGTTAGACCAGCTGCAGCCCTGCTCAAAAGACTATACTGAGAAGTCACAGGAAAAAAGTAGAGAAAAGAAGGCATTTACCAAGGCTACATCCATCCAAAAGGGCTCTCAACCTAGTTCATGCATAATCTGTGGGGATGAAGGCCATGCAGGTAGACTGTTTGCCTGCAAAGCCTTCAAGAAGCTCAACCTGTCAGGCAAGAAGGCTCAACTGAAGAAGTCAGGAGCATGCCTCAAATGTTTGCGCTTCCATGATAAAGACGGCAGTTGCACTGAAAAGTTTCTGTGCTCTAAAGAAGACTGTCGAAAAGGAGGGTCCTCTGACCACAACTACTTACTCTGCCCATTGCCACAGACAAAAAAGAACGACAAAAAGAATGGAGAGCAAAGCAAAGTAAAAGTGGAGAAAAAAGGACTTGGACTTGGATTAACAGACAAACAAGAGGAGGTTCTTGCCAAACTCTCTCCAGAGCTGAAAGCAGAGGTCAAAGAAGCTTTTTCCAATAAGATCTCAACAACAGTGTGCACCAGTGCAGACAGTGAGCCAAAAGAGTACCCTGTAGTAATGATGCTACTCTCTGTGACAACTAACTCGGGCCAACTAATCGGTACACTAATCGACCTCGCTTCAGATACCAACTACATCTCAAATGAAGCTGCTGAGCGTCTGAAGCTGAAGGGAGAAAACATCAAGTTGATTGTGCAAGGAGTTGGTGGAATGGAGAAGATAGTTGCGACCAAAAGGTATACTCTGAGACTAAGAGTAAAAACGCAGAAGGGTACAGTGACTGAGCACAAGCTCCTATGTTACGGCTTGGAGAACATTGCAAAAGTGAACCAAGCAGTCACGCCACAGCAACTACTGAAATTCTTTCCTGACATCGCCGCTCACGACTTGGTCCGCCCAGAGAAGATCGACTTACTAATAAGTCACAGGGAAGGTCGCCTGGTCCCACAGCCGATCAAAGTGGAAGGAGATCTTGTCCTTTGGGATGGTCCTCTGGGAATAACGGTCGGTGGAGCCCATCCTGATCTCTTCGAGGAAGTAGACCTAGCGGTGCACAGATCTGAAACTCACTTCGCACGTTCAATGAGATCAGCTTCGAAGGCTTACAGAGAAGTCCTTGTTGACCCAACCAAACCTGAGCAAACTGAAGTGGAAAATGGAGAAACCATCCTCCGGAGTACTGCAGTTACCAACAAAGAAGTTTTTAATTGGTTCAAGTGGGACAGCGTCGGTGATGCCTGCGACCCTCAATGCGGTGGCTGCAAGTGCGGTAGATGTCCCCCTGGTGGGAAAGAAATGACTTTAGGAGAGGAACGAGAAATAGAAAAGATCAAAGAATGCCTCACCTACGTGCAAGCAGACAAGCACAGCCAATCTCCTCACTGGGACGCGGCTTACCCATGGAAAGGAGACCCTGCAACACTGCCAGACAACCGACGCGCCGTGGAGGCGACTTTCCTGAACACTGAGAAACGCCTCCAGAGAGAGCCGGAGTGGAAGGCTGCGTACAGGGAACAAATCCACGAGATGGTCTCAAGGGGAGCTGCCACCAGACTGACTCAGGAAGAACTCGACAGCTGGAAGGGACCGAAGTGGTACATCAGCCATTTAGTCGCGCCCAATCCACACTCATCTTCCACCCCGGTAAGAATTGTATGGAACAGCAGCCAAGAGTTCCGAGGGGTGAGTTTGAATGACCTTCTGTACAAAGGCCCAGATGTCCTCAATCAGATACGAGGAGTCCTTCTGAGATTCAGGACTGGATTGTACGCTGCCTTGGGCGATGTCAAGAAGATGTACAATTCTGTTTGGCTAAAGGACAAAGAAGTTCATCTCCATCGATTTCTCTGGAGAGACAACCCGGAAGATGAGATTCAAACCTTTGCTGTCGTCAGAGTTAACATCGGGGATAAGCCTGCTGGCTGCATTGCCCAGGTCGCCATGAGGGAGACTGCTAATCTTCCACAGTTTGCAGCCATGGTTGAAGAACGCCGTGTACTGGTCGAAGACAGCTATGTCGACGACATTCTGACATCCCACAATGACATTGAGGCACTGGAGAAGATCACCAAGGGCGTTGAAAAGATCTTGAAGACTGGAAGCTTCTCCCTAAAACCGTGGGTCTTCACAGGCCAAAGTGGGAGGTCAGAAACTACAACTAACTCCAACAACAGTGACACAACTTCGTCTGTGCCTAAGACTTTGGTGTTGCCTAATCAGATGCGAGATGAAGAAAGTAAAGCGCTGGGTGTTGGCTACGAACCTGAGACCGACAAACTTCGTGTGATGACGTCTATCAATTTCTCAAAGAAGCGAGGCAAGATGAGGACGGGAATTGACTTGAAGGAAGATGAGGTACGAGGTGGCACTCCAAACCCCTTAACTCGTCGTGTGCTTCTAAGCCAGGTCGCTGGGTTCTACGACCCTATCGGTCTTGCCACACCAGCAAAGCAGAAAGGAGTAATGCTTGTAAGGGAATCCTACCAAGAGGCAAGTATAGGCAATCCAACTAAAGACACTTGGGATGAACCACTGTCGCCAAAACTCCGGGAGGCTGCTATAAGACTCTTCGAAGAGTACGTGAGGCTGGGCCAGATAAAGTTCGAACGAGGGCTCACACCTTTTGGAGCAATGGGCTGCCCTATGGGTGTCACGTTTTCAGATGGAAGTGAATCTTCTTACGGCGCCGTGCTTTATCTGCGCTGGGAAACGCAAGAAGGAGTTGTCGTAAGGTTGGTTGAGTCGAAAGCCAAACTTACTCCTCTCGACCAGAAAGGGGACGTGATCAAAGCAGAGTTATGTGGCGCTGTCTTTGCAACACGTCTGAAAAGGTACTTTGAAAAGCACTGTCGCCTTGAGGTCGCCCGCTGGGTCCACTTTGTGGATAGCCAAACCATCTTAGGAGCAATCCAAAAGGATAGTTATGGTTACCAAACATTCTTCTCCAACCGAATCGGTGAGATACAGATGGCAGGGCCAGTGGAAGACTGGAGGTGGGTTGACGGCAACCTCAACATATCTGACATCGTCACTAGGGGAGCAACTCCTGAAGAGCTTGATGAAGAGTCAGAATGGCAACAAGGCCCTGAGTTCCTGAAACGACCTGAGGCTGAATGGCCCATGAAGATGGCCAGCGAAATTGTAACCAAAGTTGCCGACAACGTAAAAAAGTTGCAAAGAAAGGCATTCTCAGCTGTAACCACCAGAGCTCAATCGCGAAAGGTTTCGAGGCCCAGCAGCACTGATGATGGCGCTAACATGGGAGTTAGTACACTGCAACCACTGCCGAAAGACCAAGGTCAAACTCAAGCAGCAGAAAGGCCGATAAGGAAACCTTGGGGCGTGGCTCTCGTGCGCCTGGTGGAGCCAAGACGGTTCAGTAGCTTGTCAAAACTATGTGGAACTGTCGCCTGGGTTCGACGAGCTGCAGAATCTTGGCTGAGTGTGACATTCCAAGCCTTGAAGTCAGCAAAGTGGGAGGCAAAGAGTTCTAAACTGTCTGCAGAAGAGAGAACTGTGGCTTTCCAAGATTTAGCCCTTGCTGCCCAGGACGGCATGAACTTCAAGACTACAGCCTTGAACCGCCTCGTTGTAACCAAAGATGAAAACACAGGACTCTTGCTATGTGGCGGTCGAGTCCAATCTTGGAGTGAAGATGGTAGAGCGGTACCATTGGTCCCTTTCCAGTCATGGTTGGGGACTTTGCTGGCTAGAGAAGCTCATGAGGCCAATCATGAAGGTGTTGCTGCTACTCTGCTACGCACAAGAAGAAAGGCTTGGGTCATTGAAGGCCGAAGGATAGTCAAGAAGACTATAAACGAGTGCGTCACTTGCAAGAAGCAAAGAGCAAGGCTATGCCAACAAGTAATGAGCGACCTTCCTCATGAGCGTACTAGCAGGGCAAACCCATTCGAGTATACCACGTTGGACCTTTTTGGTCCTTTCGAAGTGAGGGATGCTGTGAAGAAACGGACCAAGAAAAAGGTTTGGGGAATTGTGTATTGCTGCATGGCTTCCAGAGCAGTCCATGCGGACCTTGTTGACGACTTGTCTGCCGAGAGTTTTCTTCAGGCCTACTCCAGATTCACTGCCCTGAGGGGACACCCCCGGAAGTTATGGTCCGACAGAGGCACAAATTTCATCGGTGCCAAGTCTGCTTTGAAAGATCTACACAAGCACTTAGCATGCTTACAGAAGGCATCAGTCGAGAACATAGCATCCCAAAATGGAACTGAATGGCAGTGGGATTTCCATCCTGCGGACTCGCCCCACAGAAATGGAGCGGCCGAGGCAGCTGTTAAACTAATCAAAAGAGCTCTCAATAGCCTCGGCGGAACAACCGGCTGCTTCACTTGGGGGGAGTTCCAAACTCTTCTCTACTCAGCAGCCAACCTGACTAACGAACGACCCATCGACGCCAAGGCACAAGAGCAAGAGGATACAGTGGAGTACTTGACTCCTAACTCTCTCATCCTGGGGCGCACCGGACAAGGAGGAGATATGCATGGGATCGACTTGGAAACTCACCCTTGGCGCAGGCTGAGGGCTGTTCAGGCTGGAGTCGACAAGTTCTGGTCAAAGTGGAGTGAACTAGCGGGACCAAACTTGTTTATCCGGCACAAGTGGCACAGAGCGGAAAGAAGTGTCCAGGTTGGGGATCTGGTTTGGATCGCGGACCAGAACGCCCTGAGAGGACAGTTCCGGCTTGGTCGAATCGTCGTCACCTATCCGGACAAGACTGGAGTGGTTCGAGATGCTGACGTGGCGACCTGTATCGGCCTTCCTGCCTCTCTTGTTTCCAGGACCAAGGCAAAAGACTCATCCTTACCCTCGACTATCGTCCTTCGCAGAGATGTGCGGAGACTGGTCGTGTTGATTCCCATTGAAGACCAGCTTAAGGTATAAAGTCCTCACCATGGGGTACCCAAGAGACTTTTGTTTGTTTAGTTAGTGGGTAACCCTGGGAGGCAGCTGAGTGCTTCAGGGGCAAACCTACACTCAGTAGGAGGCAAGGTGGTGGGGCCTACCTCCTTAGTGAGTTTGAGCTAATGATAAAGTTTGAAGACATTGTGTTCATATGCCACCAAGGTAGAACTTGCGTTGTTGTTTCCACTGAAAGACTCAAGTGACTGTGTAGTGGCCTCCTTGGATTTGCATCAGTCGGCCAAGTGGGAGGTGTTCGGTTCTTTGAGTCACAAGTTAAAAATATAATAGTAAAATTCATAGTTTAAATAATCTGGTTAAAATATTGGTAGCTGTAAGGTTTCAATTCATAAATAAGATTTATTTAGAGTAATTTATATTCATTTCATAACAATTATAGTTTTGTTACGTAGTGCACGCATGCGCAGTTGCGCCGTAAACTTTACAAAAAGTAAATGAGCAGAGTCCATCATTGTAATCACCACGCATCGTCAGGAGCACACAGCCCGTTGGTATGTACCAAATTTGTAACGTGAAAGTATATAACATGAGCTACAGTTTGTTATATGTTAGTTTAGGATGTTTAAAGCCTAGTACTTGGATAGTTGGTGGGATTGTTGCGCTATGTCCGTGTTGGGGGGCTTAATTGGTAATTAACGTGGCGCGCATGGCGCCGTCCGCTTCGAACAAAGGGCCCACACTCGTAATAAATTACCAAGTAAACTAACGTAGTAGACGGTTGTGTGGCGGGCGGCGGAGGTGTCATTTTCGTGAAGCAGTAAATTTAATTAATATAATAAAGATACAAAATAGTACCTAACGTGTGGGAGCTGTACTCCGCGCATGCGTGTTAGACGCTGTGCATGATGGGAGATGTAGTCTGCGGTATTTTCGAGGCTGCTGTGAAAGGCTACAATGTTTAGATGATGGGGCTTTTGTGTGCAGTAGTTATTATTATTTTGATATTATATGTAACAACTTAAATGTTTTGTTCCTATTTTCAATGGATATATTTGTAACATTGGTTTATTTGTTTATTTTCAGGTTTATGACCTGTGGTCTATGGTCTGTAAAAATAAAAGAAAATATAAGACTAATGACAAACACGAGTCATGCCATGTGTGCTGCCTGTCACTAGCCCATTCGGATGGCTGAAAATTTAAAAATATCCGAACAATGGCACTATTTTTTCTAAATTGGATCTGAGAAATGCTTACCACTTAGTCCGTATTCGTGAGGGAGATGAGTGGAAAACAGCCTACAATACACCACTGTGTCATTTTGAGTATCTGATGATGCCTTTTGGATTGACCAATGCCCTCGGAGTGTTTCAAGCACTTGTTAACGATGTCCTGAGAGATTGCCTGAACAAGTGTGTTTTTGTGTACACTGATGATATTTTGATTTTTTTCCCGTTCACCCGAAGAGCATGTCCAACACATTAGACAAGTTCTTCAGAGGTTGCTTGAGAATAAGCTTTTTGTAAAGGCAGAAAAGTGTGAATTTCACAAGTCATCGGTCAGTTTTTTGGGCTACATTATTGGCAGTGGGCAAGTGATGCCAGATCCAGCCAAGATACAGGCAGTGTCAGATTGGCCTCAACCTGAGAATGTAAAACAGCTTCAAAGATTTCTGGGATTTGCAAATTTTTATCGTCGGTTCATTTCCAACTACAGTCAAGTAGCTGCTCCGTTGACCCGTTTAACTTCTCCTAAAGTGTGTTTTGTTTGGTCCTCAGAAGCAGAGCAGGCTTTTCAGAGTCTTAAAGGGCTATTCACCTCAGCGCCAGTCCTCATACATCCTGATCCATCGCTCCAGTTTATTGTGGAAGTTGACGCCTCAGATTCCGGAGTGGGAGCTGTTCTTTCTCAGCGAGCATCTGCGGATCAAAAGCTCCAGCCCTGCGCCTTCTTTTCTCGTCATTTATCCCCTGCAGAGCTCAACTACACCATTGGAGACAGAGAACTTTTGGCAGTAAAGTGTGCTTTAGAGGAGTGGCGACATTATTTGGAAGGTGCCGAGCATCCATTTGTAGTGTGGACGGACCACAAAAACCTTTCATACATAAGGTCAGCCAAGCGCCTTAACTCCCGTCAAGCTCGTTGGGCATTGTTTTTTGATCGGTTCAGTTTCACTATCACTTATCGTCCTGGTTCAAAAAATATTAAATCTGATGCTCTCTCCCGTCAGTTTAATTCTGCTGATTCTCCGGACCAAGTGGACACAATTGTTTCTCCTACCTGTGTGCTGGGGTCCATTACATGGGAAATCAAATCTGTGGTGAGAGAGGCACAGAGGACTGAACCAGATCCAGGTAATGGGCTACATGACCGTTTATTTGTTCCTAAGTCTGTACGTTCACAGGTCATCCAGTGGGGGCACAATTCTCGGTTCTCTTGCCATCCTGGGATAGGTCGGACTATCACACTCCTCCGACGCCATTTTTGGTGGCCTACTCTGGAGAGGGGTGTCAGAGAATACACTTTGGCCTGTACAGTTTGTGCGAGAAGTAAATCCTCCAACCAGTCGTCAGCAGGCTGTCTACGCCCACTTCCTGTACCCGGTCGGCCTTGGTCACATATTGCCCTGGACTTTGTCAATAATTTTCAATATTACCATGAGAAACAGGTAGTCCAGTGACAGATTCCCCAAATCAGTCCATTTTGTTGCCTTGCCGAAACTGCTGCCAAGGCCCGACAAGCTGGAGTACCCACCTGCCTTGGGTGGAATATGCCCACAACTCACTGTCTACTTCAGCCACTGGGTTGTCCCCATTTGAATGTGCCCTCCCACTCTCCCACACTGGCAGTTCCGTCGGTGACAGACCATCTCCAACGCTGCCGCGACATTTGGAAAACGGCTTGTGCTGCGTTACTCCGTTCTGCTGAGAGGAACAAGAAGTATGCTGACCGTCACCGGGTCTCTGCACCAGCTTACCAGCCAGGGCAGAAAGTATGGCTTTCTTCGAGAGATATCCCTTTGAAAACAGAATCTAAAAAACTTGCGCCACGCTATATTGGACCTTTTGTAATTGTCCTCCAGAGGACTTGGTGCTCCTGCAGCCTTGTTCTCCAGCCCTTCACAGCCCTCCAGAGGCCATGCTTCACCAGCAGTCTCGCTCTAAAGCCCTCCAATGACACCCAGAGGCTTTGTGTCAGCAGCAGCCTCATTCTTAAGCCCTCCAGTCCTCGAGAGGCCTTGTTGCACCAGCAGCCTTGGTCTCCAGCCCTTCACAGCGCACCAGAGGCCTTGTTTCACCAGCAGTCTCATTCTAAAGCCCTCTGCATCCCTAAAGAGGCCTTGCTTCACCAGCAGTCTTATTCTACAGCCATCTGCAGCCATAAAGAGGCCTTGTTTAACCAGCAACCTCATTCTTAAGCCATCCAGTCCTCCAGAGGCCTTGTGGCACCTGCAGCCTTGGTCTCCAGCCCATCACAGCCCTCGAGAGGCCTTTCTTCACCAGCAGGCTCATTCTAAAGTTCTCCAGTTCTCCAGAGGCCTTCCTACACCAGCAGCCTTGTTGTCCAGCCCTTCACAGTGAACCAGAGGCCGTGTTTCACCAGCAGTCTCATTCTATAGTCCTCTGCAGCCGTAAAGAGGCCTTGCTTCACCAGCAGCCTCGTCCTAATGCCGACCAGAGCCATGCAGAGGCCTTGTTTAACCAGCAGTCTCATTCTTAACCCAGCCAGTCCTCCAGATTCCTTGTTGCACCAGCAGCCTCATTCTTAAGCCCTCCAGAGGCCTTGTTACACCAGCAGTCTTGTTCTAAAGCCCTCTGCAGACATATAGAGGCCTTGTTTAACCAGCATCCTCATTATTTAGCCCTCTGCATCTCCCCAGAGGCCTTGCTTCACCAGCAGTCTCGTTCTAAAGCCCTCTGCAGACCTATAGAGGCTTTGCTTCACCAGCATTTTCATTCAAAAGCCCTCTGCAGCTCCCCAGAGGCCCTGCTTCACCAGCTCTCTCTTTCTAAAGCCCTCCAATGTCAACACGTGGCGTTGTGTCACCAGCAGCCTCATTCTTCAGCCCTCCAGTCCTCGAGAGGCCTTGCTGCACCAGCAGCCTTGTTCTCCAGCCCTCCAAAGGCCTTGCTTCATCAGCAGTCTCATTCTAAAGCCCTCTGCAGCCCAAAAGAGGCCGTGCCTCAACAGCAGCCTGGTTCTAAAGCCCACCAGAGCCATGCAGAGGCCTTGTTTAACCAGCAGCCTACTTCTTCAGCAATCCAGTCCTCCACATGCTTTGTTCCACCAGCAGCCTTTTTCTCCAGTGGTTCACAGCCCTCCAGAGGCCTTGCTTCAACTGCAGTCTCGTTCTAAAGCCCTCCAGTCCTCCAGTAGCCTTGCTTCAAAAGCAGTCTCATTCTAAATTCTCCAGTCCTCCAAACACCTTGCTACACCAGCATCCTTGTTCTCCAGCCCTTCACAGCACACCAGAGGCCATGATTCACCAGCAGTCTCATTCTTAAGCCCTCCAGTCCTCCAGAGGCCTTTTTGCACCAGCAGCCTTGTTCTCCAGCCAATCACAACCCTCCAGAGGCCTTGCTTCACCTGCAGCCTGGTCCTAAATCCCTCCAGAGCCATGCAGAGGCATTGGTCAACCAGCAGCCTCATTTTAAAGCCCTCCAGTCCTCCAGAGGCCTTGTTACACCAGCAGCCTTGTTCTTCAGCCCTTCACAGCCCTCCAGAGGCCTTGCGTCACCAGCAGTCTCATTTTAAAGTCCTCTGCACCCTCTAGAGGCCTTGCTTAACAAGCAGTCTCATTCTAAAGCCCCCCAGTCCTCCAGAGGCCTTGCTTCACCAGCAGTCTCATTCTAAAGCCCTCTGCAGCCCAAAACAGGCTGTGCTTCAACAGCAGCCTCGTTCTCCAGCAGTTCACAGCCCTCCAGAGGCCTTGCTTGAACTGCCTTGAGCCGTGGCTGTGTGTTTATAATGATGCATAATCCTCATTCGTTGTAGTCTCTTTGCTGGTAGAAGCTGGTGAGAAGAGGAAAACCTTTTTTTATTCAGTTTAAACACAAGACATTCTGTAAATGTAGGCATTTTGATGACACACTTTTCTTTGCTGTTTGAAAGAGAAAATGACAAAAACTTAATACTCATGTAGCTGCTTCTGCCTTTGTTTGATTAGATTTTTTAGATATTTACTTTAAGGTTAGATGTTTGCATATGCATATGTTTTGGTGTTAGTAAACATTAAAATTTGCAAGCCAATTATGCGGTTGTGCGGACTTTCTTTCACTGCATCCAAGAAAACCAAGGTGATGACTGGTTGTTTCCACCATAAAGTGCTGGCTCAAAACATGCAAATGAACTCTGAACTATAGACCATGTGAAGAAAATAATGTACTTTTCATTTTCTGACAGAACGCACAGACAGGATGTCAGTCCCCCGTCTTCTGAAAATGTGGAGTTGAGTGTCTGTTTGTGAGATAAGCCTCAATTGTGAATGAACTGTGCTGAAAACCTGATATGCTTGATATGCGTTTGAGCGCTCTGGTTTGCCATATAAACATAACACTGCACCAGCTAATTCAGAGGCTGATTCTTCTGTATAACGTGATCTTACCTGCTGTGCTCGATGGTCATAACACTTCAAGAGATGTCATCAAAACTGCACAAGTGACTATTCCAGGATATACCAGGGTGCAGATCAATAATGCTGGGACACAAACACAAAATGATCATTAACAACATAGGTAAAGAAAAGACAATTCCTCATCTAGTGCACACAAGCGTGGTCTGTCATATCCTCCCTTCAAACAGTGCCTCTAAACACCACTAAACATTTACAAAATAGCTTTGGCAAAGCCAACTTCAGTATATATGACAAGAAGCCTAGCTTAAATTAGAGCCGATTGCCACAAAACCTCTGCGTGGAAGTGAAGAATCTACGGTCTTGTAGTGGACAAACTCCAAATCCCATGTCCTCGATCTTCTCCTCAATTCAGAAAGATGTCTGTCTGTCCTCGCACAAAGAAAGGAATTAATTATTCATTACTAATATGTTTGCAGCACATGACAAAAGTTCTACTCCTACTATACAGGAATGACCTGCATCCCATGGTTTTGGGCCTTGGTAAAGATGGTCAGGTTCTTGGTTTAATCTTTGTTGTGACATGCTTTAATCATGATTTTATCATTTTACACCCTAATTTAGAGGCTCAGCACTGGATCAGTTCTTACATTAATACATAGGTCTTATATAGCGCTTTTCAGGAAACACAAAGACGCTTTACAAGTGAGACAGACAAACAAAGATGGCAGAGCTATTGTTGGTTGTAGGTGAGCTGAAACAGGTGTGTTTTGAGCAGTTTTTTGTAGGTGGCCAGTGAGTCTGAGTTTCTGATGTGGATGGGGAGTGAGTTCCAGAGGGTGGGGGCGGCGATGGCGAAGGCTCGGTCCCCCAGGGTTCGGTGCTTTGATTTGGTGGTGGGTTTGAGGAGGTTTAAGTCGGCAGAGCGGAGGCGACGGGATGGGCGGTGGCGTTGTAGGAGGTCTGTGAGGTATGGGGGGGCCAGGTTGTTGAGGGCTTTGTAGGTGATGAGCAGAACTTTGTAGTGGATGCGCTGTTGTACGGGGAGCCAGTGAAGCTGTTGGAGGACGGGGGTGATGTGGTCTCTGTAGCGGGTGTGGGTGAGGAGGCGGGCAGCAGAGTTTTGAACATATTGCAGTTTTTGTAAATCAGAGGAGGGGAGACCGTACAGGAGGCTGTTGCAGTAGTCGAGTCTGGATGTAATAAATGCATGGATCAGTGTTTCAGCAGCAGATGTGGAGAGGGTGGGCCGGAGGCGAGCAATGTTACGGAGGTGGAAAAAGGCAGTTTTGGTGATCTGACGGATGTGGGGCTTGAATGTGAGTGTGGGGTCGAAAATGAAACCAAGATTTCGGATCTGGGGAGAGGTGGTTACTGTGTGGCCATCGATGGAGAGACTGAAGTCTTGGGAGGAGGGGAGGAGTGATTTGGGACCAATGACGATGATTTCAGATTTATTGCAGTTGAGTTTGAGGAAGTTGGTGTTCATCTAGGATTTTATTGCAGAGAGGCAGTTTGTGATAGTGGATACTGTGGCAGGAGTGATGGATCTGGTGCTGAGGTAGAGTTGTGTATCGTCTGCGTAACTGTGGAATTGTAGTCCATGATTGTGAATGATAAGTCCAAGGGGAAGCATGTACAGGATAAACAGAAGGGGACCAAGCACCAAGCCCTGAGGGACTCCATGGTTGACAGGTATGGAGTGAGACGTGCAGTTGTTGATGGATATGAATTGAGATCTGTTGGTGAGGTAGGAGGTGAACCAGGAGAGAGCTGAGCCAGTGATGCCGAGGTGTTGTAGGCGTTGGAGAAGGATGGAGTGGTGGATGGTGTCGAAGGCGGCGGAGAGGTCAAGTAGGAGGAGAACGGAGAGGGAACCAGAGTCGGAGGCGAGGAGGAGGTCGTTTGATACTTTGAGTAGTGCAGTTTCTGTTGAGTGATGAGTGCGGAATCCAGACTGAAAGGTTTCGTAGAGCTGATTGGAGAGGAGGTGATGTTTTAGTTGGGAGGCGACCGAACGTTCCAGGATTTTAGACAGAAAGGGAAGGTTGGAGATGGGGCGGAAGTTGTTGGGGTTGTCAGGATCCAGGCCAGGTTTTTTAAGTATTGGTGTGATGGCGGCAACTTTGAAGGAGGAGGGGACTGTTCCAGAGGTGAGAGAGGAGTTGATGATGTCCATGATGAGTGGGCTGAGGCAGGGAAGGCAGAGCTTGACCAGTGCAGATGGGATGGGATCCAGTGGGCAAGTTGTGAGGTGGATTTTATTGAAGTGGTTAATGAGGTCAGATTCTGTGATGACTGATAGGGAGGAGAGAGTGGAGTGAGATGGAAGGGATGAGTCAGGTTGAGGGTCTGTACTGGGTGAGATGTTCATGGTGAGTTCTTGGTGAATGTTGTCAATTTTGGATTGGAAGTAGTCGATGAAGTTATTGCATTTGTCCGTGGTGAAAGAGTGGGTGATATTGTCAATGGGTTTGAGTAGTTTATTGACTGTGGCAAACAGAGTCCGGGGGTTGGAGGATCCAGAGTGAATGATACCAGAATAAAAAGCTGTGCGGGCAGATGTGAGTGCTGATCTGTAATGATGAGTGTGGTCCTTGTAGGCTTGTAGGTGTACAGTGAGTCCAGTTTTCTTATATCGGCGTTCCAGTTGTCTGCGTTCTTTCTTGAGTTTGTAGAGTTCGGGGGTAAACCAGGGAGCAGAGCGGGAGAATGTGACTTTTGCAGTCTTAACTGGTGCGAGAGTGTTGAGGCTGGATGTGAGTGTGTGATTGTAGTGAGCTACTAGGTCGACGGTGGAGTTTTCGGGGGTGCTGGGTATGGAACCTGTGTTTGCAATATGGGAGGAGAAAGAGGTGAGACAGAGGGACTTTAGGTTTCGGTAGGATATGGTGCGTGTCTGCTTGAAATGAGGGCTGGGGAGGTTGATGTGAAATGTTTTGGCGAGATGATCAGATATGGCCAGGTCTGTGTGTGAGAGAGTGTCAATATTGAGTCCAGTGGAGCAGACCATGTCCAAGATGTGTCCACGGGTGTGGGTGGGGAAATTGACATGTTGTATGAAGTTAAAACTGTGTATGATGTCCAAGAAGTCCGTGGAGGGTTTGGAGGTGGAGGAGTCGATGTGGATATTGAAGTCACCTACGAGTAGTATGGTTGATGAAGTTGAGCAGAGTTGGGTTATGAATTCTGAGAAATCTGACAGGAAGGAAGGATTGGGTTAGGGAGGGCGATAAATTATTGAAATAGTCAGAGGGGTGGGGCCTAAGAGTTTAAGTGAGAGGTGTTCAAAAGAGGGAGCAGGTGGGATGGAGAGAGGGCAGAGCTTGAGAGTTTGTCTGTGGATGACAGCAATACCCCCGCCCCTGCCTTCAGGACGAGGTTGGTCCATGTATGAAAATCCAGAGGGGGTGGCTTGGTTGAGGGAGAAATAGTCGTGAGGTTTTTGCCAGGTTTCAGTTAAGCAGATCAGGTCTAATTGTGAGTCCAGGATGAATTCGTTGAGTATGGGGCTTTTATTGTTGAGGGATCTTGTGTTCAGTAGTCCAATTTTGATAGCCTCTTGTTTTGAAGGAGGTGAAGCGGAAATGGGGAGAGACCGGAGGTTGAAGTGGTTCACGTGACGCTGGCACTGATGACGTTGTGCGTTGCTGTAGAGACGCCGGGACGCGGAAGAGAAGCAATGAGGAGGTGTTTTGTCGTGGCTGTTGTTGTTCCCGGTGGATATGTGGATTACATTTCTGCGGGAGCCTCTGTGGATGTAGCGGTGGCGTTGAAGTAGTCCGAAGGTTTTTATTTCAGCGGTGAGCTCCGGAGTAGGCGATGGATAGCGGTTTAGCTGGAGTAGTTGTTTAGCTGAGTACCGGAAAGCCATGAAGTTGATAGTGGAGTTTTGGAGTTGTGGAAACAGGATGGAGAGCAGCAGAAGAACCAGGACCAGGTACTGCATCGTCCGGGAGGGAAGGTTGAGTCGTCTTGGGCCAGGAGAAGTTAGCGTAGCCGCCCGAAAGCGCGGGTGTAAGCCCGGTCGATCCAGCGGCGTTGCCAACTGTACAGTCCGTAGTCCCAAACGCAGCCGAACCACACGGGTCGGTCCCTCGGTAGCAGAGACGTGCAGGTGGACAGGTCCAGGTAAGTGCTGAGTTTGATGGTTAAATGCGAAGCTTTGATTTGATAGTCTGGAGGGAGAAGCGGCAGCCAAATTGCGCCAGCGTCCTCTCCACATCCCAATTACAATACATTATTAAAAACACAAAATAAAATCCTGTCTAAAAAAACTTAGTAGCTTGTATAAGGCTCTACAGCCATATGAATCCCAGCAAAAATATACTCACATACAGCCTACAGCAAGTTGTTTCTAGAGCCTAGACGTTTGAAGCGTTCAACTAAGTAGGTAAAATGACACGATTAAAAACAACTCACCTCTAACTTATGAAAGCTTCGGGCGCGACACCAAAACGAGTCTGTGTAGAAACTTAGGGATCTTCAGTTCTGTTTACCTTTTGCTGAAAAACTCATAAAAAATAATAATTCTAAAAATAAAATAAAATAGGCCTCCAATCCATGCTATAAATGTGCTTTCAGAATCTTCTGCTCAAAGTCTTAAATATACAATAAAAATATAGATTGGACTTCTGGTGGCGCCATGTTCTGAATAAGACGCAAGAGGTTTCGGCTCCCGAAAAATTGTGACAATTTGTCTAGTTTTCTTTACTGAATCCCCTACATTCTAAGTGAAGAGGAAAGATGGCAACAACGAGAAATACTGCAAAACAGCAACAAGCCCTAATGGAGACCAAAGAAAGGAACGGCTCTGAGCAGGATGACGGCAATGCTAACATTAGCAATAGCACTAGCCTAACAGCTAAAGACTTGAACATGGCGGAGATTCTCCGCAAACTTAAAGATTTGCGGCGAGAAAATCAAACCTCTTTCACAGGGACAAAGGCCTCATTGGGCAGACTTGAAGGCTCAATGCAAGAGGTGAAAGGGAGGTGAATACACTGGAAATTCGTGCTGAGGAAGCTGAGGGCAGAATTAGCGTAACGGAGGATGCTAGCCAACGCAACGAGAGGGTGCTCCGTTATTTGCTACGAAGAGAGGCTACGTTAACAAGTTATTGCGATGAGTTGCAAAATCGCCTTCGCAGAAACAACTTGCGCATCTACCAGGTCCAAGAGGGGAGTGAAAAGGAGGATATGATTGGTTTTGTGAAAGAGCTCATTAAAACCGTCCTGCGCTTTCCTCAAGAGGACATACAGATTGAAAGAGCTCACCGGGCCCTCGGGGCGAAGCCGTCCAATGCAGACCCGCCACGCTCCATAATTATATGTTTCAGGGACTACGTTGTGAAAGAAGCTGTCCTCCGGCAAGCCTGGGCTCTAAAACAGGTGATGTTTCAAGGCAAGACCATATATTTCGACCAGGACTAATCGCCCGGACTCCAAAAGAAGAGGGCACGGCTGCGCGGTGTGATAAAGCAACTGAAGGAAAAGGGGGTGCGGGCTCGGTGTCGTTACCCCGCACAGCTACGGATCGATCTGGCAAGCGGACCGAAGACCTTCCCGACGCTCATCGAGGCTATACCAACACTTCATGACCTGGGTGTCCCGGTGCAAGTGAGTGAAAGAGAGAAGATGGACAGGGAACTGACCAGGGAGCTGTGGAGCAAACTTGAGAACGGGAGAAGAGGAGGCAATGGACCTTTATCCGAGAATGACTTACGAGTCTACATCTGAAACACCAAAGTCACTAATTTCATTTGAAGGATTCATGTTTATTGTGAATTGAAGGTATGTTCAGTTTTGTTATCAGTAGGGGAAATAAGTATGTAATCGAAGTCATTGTCACTGTTTAATAAGTGTATCCTATTAGTATTATTATGGGAGCCAACTGTACTGTTTGCTTTTTGTTATGAGCCCCACGTTGTTAGGGTTTAGATCTCGCCAGTGGATTTATTTATTTCCATTCTGGTCTGTGATCTTGTATGCACTGAGTGCTAGCTTCCCAGAGCAGATAAGAAGCCACACTGCTCTGCCTGGTGACCAACAGGGGCCTACTAATACTGGATCACTTTTTGGATTTGACGTACTTACACGGGAATCTTTGAGGGGGTTCAGGTTGGTTGGTTGGACAGATGGAAGTAACTATTATTTCTTTTGTTTGTTTGTTTATTACGCTGTTTATTTTTTTGTTTTTGTTTCCTTGACACGTTCTTGATTATGCACACGCTCTTTACGACATTCAAAATATGTCTGGCATTTGTGTATAAAAATGTGAAAATATGGAGAGAAATAGCCTAAAAATATTTGTTAAAGACAATTTAATAAAACTGACTTTATGACAGAAATCAATATTATTAGTTACAATGTCAAAGGGCTAGTAGGAAGAGAGGTGTGGCAATTTTGTTTCATCGAAATACCTTTTTTGTAGTACAAAAGGAAGTGAAAGATCCACAAGGCAGATATATAGGGGTAGTTGGTACTTTACAAGGAATAGATATTACAAATATGAATATATATGCACCAAATGAAATGACCCTCATTTTTTACACAGATAGCATCTATTCTTGCAAAAGAATCTAAGGGCATGATCATTCTCGGAGGAGACTTTAACTGTGTGCTGGATCTAAAACAGGATAAACTACCTCCTGAAAACTCCACTCCAAGCAGGAAAAGCAAAGCAGTAAAATATTTGTTAGAGGAATTAGGATTGGTTGAAACGTGGAGAGCTATAAAACCAAATGTAAAAGATTTTACCTTCTTATCAAATGTGCATGGAACTTATTCAAGGATAGATATGATATGCATATCCAAACAAGACCTTCATAGAGTTTCTGACATCATAATAGAACCTATAACTTTGTCTGATCATGGACCGGTTAAAATGTCGCTGAGTTTAAATAAAGACAGGCATTTTAAGTACTGGAGACTGAATGTCTCGATGCTGAGCGATCCAAAAATTTACAAACAACTAAAAGAAACGATTGAGGAATATTTTCTGTTAATGACAATGGAGCAGTATCCCCCTCTGTGTTGTGGGATGGAGCCAAAGCAGTGTTAAGAGGCCGGTGCATTGAGCTGGCGGTACAACTCAAAAAACAAAGGTTAGCAAAACAGGTAGAGCTAGAAAATGAAATTAGAAGATTAGAACAATTGCATAAATATAGCCGCAAGCGGCGATTAGCGGCCCTCGCCGACCGCCCTGCCCCCTTTGGTCTCCCTCAATCAAAATTTACAGTATTGCTACTGCCTTTATGTTTGTTTTTTACGTTTTTTCCCGAGGGTCCGTTTTAGGATTTTTGGAATGCGCTAATGTGCCCTCTCGGTATCTGACAAAGTTTTTGTCCGAAAAAAACAAAAACTTTTTTAATAATACTGAGAACCCTGCTCTTAATTGATGCATTATACAGAGAAAAATGTGAACACCGCGTTCCAAATTATTATGCAAATGACATTTTTCTCTGATTTCCTAAATTGTCAACTGAAATGAAAGTCTTTAACTGGTCGAGGATCATTTAAATGTGGTTGAAAAAAGCTCCCAGTGAAAACAGTATTTATTTCAAAAATAAATATAGTAAAAAAACTCAATCCACTGTTCCAAATTATTATGCAACTCATCGTTTCAATACATTTTAAAGCTTGTAATTAACTGAAAATGGTCATTTGTTGTATTTGTAGCATTAGGAGGTCATATTTACTGAAATCAAATCCTATTTCAATCAAAAACATCTCAATAGGTCAAGTTATATTTCACCATAGGACCTTCTTTGAGCAGCTTCAAAATTCTTAAATCCATTAAACTTGTGAGTTTTTGGACAGTTTCTGCTTGGATTTCTTAGCAGGATGTTAGAATAACCTCCCAGAGCTGCTGTTTGGATGAAAACTGCCTCCCACCCTCATAGAAGTTTTTCTTGTTGAGGCTCCAAAGGTTCTCAATAGGGCTGAGGTCAGGGGAGGAGGGGGTCCACATCATGAGTTTCTCTCCTTTTATGCCCATAGCAGCCAGTGATGCAGAGGTTTTCTTTACAGCAGGACATGGTGCGTTGGTCAGAAAGAGGTCATTTTCACACCTTCAGGGATCCTAAAGGGGCCGACCAGCTCTCTCCCCATGACTCCGCCCCCTCCTTACTGACGTCACAGCCTTGTTGGGACATGGTGGCCATTCATCAACGATCCACTACTCCATCCATCTGACCATCCAGGGTCACACGGCCTCATCAGTGAACAAGACTGTTTGAAAATGAGTCTCATGTATTTCTGAGCCACTGCAGCCGTTTCTGTTCTTCAGCTTCAATGAACAGTTTAGGGGAGGCCGGATAGAAGGTTTATGCACAACTGCAGCCTCTGGAGGGTCCTACACCTTCATGTTCGGGAGACTCCAGAGGCACCAGCAGCTTCAAATACCTGTCTGCTGCTTTGTGGCTGCTGTTCTATTCATCTGATGTATTTGTCTGGCTGAAACCGTCCTCATTGTGCCTTTATCTGCACAAACCTGTGTGTGTCTGAATCATCCACAAATCTCTTATCAGTTCGATGATTACGCTTCATCTTTCATGAAATATCGAAGGTTTTCATACCTAGACCAAGGCATTCAACTATGTCACGCTTTCATCAGCAGAAAGAGCCTTTTTCTTTCCCATATTGCTTGAAAATGATGATCTGCTTAATAAAGTGGAACATCCTTTTTCAGTAGTTTTTCCCTTAACTGGGCTTAACCTGAAAACTAATCTTCCCAGGTCTCTGAGATTAATGTCAGTGATTCAAAGAGCCTGAGACACGACACCATACATGAGTTTCATTTAAACTTTGTTTTTTTTACCTTTTTGATACTGAAATAAAATTTGCATAATAATTTGGAGCGTGGTGTATGAATTTGTATCACACTACACTGCGTTCCAAATTATTATGCAAATTGGATTTTTGTGTCAAAAAGGTAAAAAAAAAAACAATAATAATGAAACTCATGGATGGTGTCGTGTCTCGGGGCTCTATGAATCACTGACATTAATCTCAGAGACCTGGGAAGATTATACGAAAGAAAGAAAGCAAGAAAGCAAGAAAGCAAGAAAGCAAGAAAGCAAGAAAGCAAGAAAGAAAGAAAGATATTCTCACACGAAAACAGTGTTCACCATAAACTATATATTTTCGGAAAGTGCTCGCGCATTCCTACCTCATGGTTGATTTTTGCATTATATATGTATGTGCACGGGACGTGCACGACAAGCAGAGTGCATTAGTGAGTGTTTGAGAGGAGGGGAGCGCTTCGCGCTAATTTTGTCTGTGCGCTCCGCGCACTTTGGGTGAGTGCGCTCCGCTCCGCTTCGCTCCGCGCACTGTCCAAATACAATGTTTGTTTTCTGATACATGTGCACGTGCACGTAACGTGCAGGTCGAGAGGAGTGTGTTAGTGCATGTTTGATAGGAGGCGAGCGCTTCGCGCTCGTTTTGTGCGCTCCGCGCACTTTGGGCTGGCCCTTTGCCAGCCCTGATGGCGCTCGGGCCTAAAAATAGTAGAGACAATAATGTATTACTACAACTCAAGGATCAAAGAAAGGCTCTTGATAAATTACTTACATATAAAGCGGAGGAAGCGCTTTACAGGACAAAAATATTATGAGATGGGTAATCGCGCAAGTCGTCTGTTGGCTTTCCAACTTAGAAAAATACAGGCTAGTCGTGCAGTTCCAACAATAAAGCATCCCACAACAACAAAAGAAATTTCACACCCAGAGCAGATTGCAGGTGCATTTCGAGATTTTTATAAAAAGCTTTATACGCCTGATATACCACAAGATAAAGATAGAATGGATAGTATTTTTAAACGATTAGATTTAACAAAACTAACAAAGACAGAGGCAGAAAATCTTACTACACCCATCACAGAAAAGGAAATAGTAGAGATCATTAAATCACTAAAAAACAATAAAAGCCTTGGTCCAGATGGCCTTAGTGGAGAGTTATATAAAGCATTTACTAAAGAACTTGCTCCTAAACTTTGTACAGTATTTAACTATGCCCTAAAATCAAATGACCCAGCAAAGAGCTGGTCGGAAGCCATAATATCAGTAATACACAAGGAGGGAAAAGACCAAAAAGAATGTGCATCTTACCGGCCAATCAGCCTGCTTGGAAATGACGTGAAGATTCTTGGCTCTATATTAGCCAAGAGGATGCAAACACTTATTGGGAAATTAATTAAACCAGACCAAACAGGGTTTATTGCAGGACGACAAGGCTCAAATAATATTAGAAGGGCACTAAATGTCCAATCTATAGCTAAGAAATCCATCCACCCCTCAATGCTTCTGGCGTTAGACGCAGAGAAGGCGTTTGATAGGGTGGACTGGACATATTTGAATTACACATTAGATAAGTTTGGATTCAATCCTACTTTTATTAGTTGGATTGATACTTTAAATAAAGATCCAGTTTCAAGAATCCGAGTAAACGGTTACTGCTCTGACGACAAGGCAGCCCTGCCGCTCCAATTCTTTTTGCTCTTAGCATCGAACCTTTGGCGGAATGGATCAGAACAAATAACCAAATAGAAGGGATACAAGATCAGAGGGGCCTAGAACACACAAT
Organism: Gobius niger; assembly: GCF_951799975.1. Classification (NCBI taxonomy): domain Eukaryota; kingdom Metazoa; phylum Chordata; class Actinopteri; order Gobiiformes; family Gobiidae; genus Gobius; species Gobius niger. The sequence continues at coordinate 29,868,689 of NC_136869.1, read as the reverse complement.
TTCCTTATTTGCAGACGATATACTCTTGTATATCAAAAATCCATGATCCTCTATTCCTCCCCTAATGCACTGTCTCAGTGGATTTGGTGACATCTCGGGATATAAGGTAAATGAAGGAAAATCGGAAGCAATGATGATTACAGGACGCTGGCCAAACCAGCTGAATGCAAAGGTAAAATTTAGGTGGTCAAAAGAGGGGTTTAGGTATCTGGGAGTGATTTTAACAGAAGATTCCTCAAAATTATACAAATCTAATTATGGTAAGCTCCTGACTCAATTAAAAAACGATTTAGAAAGGTGGCAAATACTTCCACTATCTTTAGTAGGTAGGATTGAAACAATAAGGATGAGCGTGCTGCCACGTTTTCTCTTTCTTTTTCACTCTCTTCTAGTCACGGTGCCTAATACTACCTTTAAACTTATGGACAAGCTTATATCCAAATTTATCTGGCAAAACAAACAACCTAGGGTGAGACTTAAAGTTTTGAACTCCCCCAAGGGTGGGGGTGGCTTAGCCCTTCCCCATTTAAAAAGCTACTACTGGGCAGCCCAACTTAAAGCTTTGGTCACATGGATCAGGATGGATACAGACACAAAATGGTTCCAGTTAGATCAGGGCTCAGTGCCAGACAGACCAATATCAGCACTATTATTTATGGACATTAAACAGAGACAAAAACGGAAAATACAAAATGAATATGTAAAATTCACATTGAATGTTTGGGGAAAGATCAGGAAACAATTTAAATTACCCCTTTTTTTATCAAGAGCATCTAAAATAACAACTATAACTGATTTTCTTCCTGCGAGGCTAGATAGTGGCTTCAACAGGTGGGCTGACAATGGTTTAATAACAATAAACCAATTGTTTATTGGATCAAACCTGAAGTCTTTTACCCAGATTCAAGAAGAATTCGAATTACCTAAAGGTGACCTATTTCGTTTTCTTCAGATTCGACATTATTTAGAGAAGCACAGAGAATTTGAAAAAGTTAAAGAATGGCCACAAGATTTGGAACAGTACTGGATAGAAGCAGTGGAGAGTAAAAAGGTATTAAAAAAGATAATTTCTTCTCTATACAAAATTATTTGCATAGAACAAGATGAAAACACATTTGATGTCAAGAATAAATGGGAATTAGAGCTCAACACAGTAATTCATGATTCAGATTGGGAACAATCATGGGACCAATGGCATAAATGTCTCCAAAGTGGAAAGAATTTAGTTGGAAGTTATGAATAAGATTTTTTAGAACCCCAATCATCGTGGCCAGTTACAATAATAATACAAGCGCCCTCAGTTGGCGAAAGTGTGGAGAAATAGGTGACTTTTCTCATATTTTCTGGAAATGCCCCATGGTAATTGTGTATTGGGAAAAGGTGAAGGAAGAGATAAATAAGGTTTTAAATGTAAAGATATCAAATCACATCTTCCAGGTAATACTTAGTGACAATACACCTGAAGTCAGGGAAAAGGGAAAAGTGTATTTGTTAAAAGTTATGGTGCTGGTCGCCCACAAAGTAATAACAACTAACTGGCTCAAACCGCACTCGCCCACTTTGGACCAATGGATTCAAAGATTGAAATCTGTGAGCTGTATGGATAAACTCATACTTGACAAAATACAGAAATGTTATTTCATAATCTCTTCTTTTTTCCTCTCCTCTTTAGAATGTGTTGTATTTATTTGGCTTGAACAGATTTTGATGCTGTTTCTTCCTATTTATAAACACAATGTCTTTATTAGGCATATCAAACAATGTGTGCAACAATGTCAAGGATTTGTTTTGTTTCAATAAAAGTTCAAAAAAAAAATATATATATATATAGATTGACCATCTTCTTAGTGACGTCACAGTTTTGAACGCGTGTCACTGGTTGACCGAGGTGTCAATCAAAGCAGCTGATCATGTCACTGTATATTGGCACCTAGTCAATCAATAAATGCGTATTTTTTAACCTCAAATGGCTGGCCGAGGCAAGTATATCATCGCGGACGCTTGGCATCATTTTCACCAAAAGGACTTAAGCAGAGGAAGTGTGAATCGTTACGAGACTCCAGCGGGCCGCAGCTCAAAGCTAGCCTGAAGAAAACGCACCTTCGCCGGGTACAGGCCAGTGGAAGACCCGGCAAGCCATGGATTAAAACAGGACCATGACACGCAGCGGCTGCACACTTGTGGGACTTATACTGGAGTACTCGTCCTATGAAGACAGCAGAAGGTAGGAAAAGGCTTTAAATTGTTATTTTTGCTGTAAAGCAATGTGATATTGTAAACTTCCTGGAGTAGTTTATGAGAGTTGGTTGGGTCCGGCTTGGTTTGTCCTGGATCCCTCATCTTTTAGCTTTAATGAACAACAGTTTGGCCTCAGATTCACGCGGTCAAATACCACTGTAGTTCTGCGCGTCTGGTTTGAGTTTGCGTGAAACACATGAAAAACCCACTGCGTCAAGGGAGACGCACACGGGTACCTTTTGCGTTCTATATTACGCATAAGGAGAGTGACCGTTCGTCATTTTATGACGCTTTCGGAGTGAGACTGTGTTGGTTTTACCTTGAGTGTGTATTGTGTGCTTTTGTGGTGTGTCTCTGGGGAGGTGGGTGGGGGGAGTGTGAATGCGACAATGCGTCTGTATTTTTGGAAGGAGGTGGGTGTGAGAGAATGTTTTTAAATCTGTAAAGCACTTTGTGTTACATGACATGTATGAAAAGCGCTATACAAATAAAATTGATTTGATTTGATTTGATGCAGAGGCCTTGTTGCACCAGCAGCCTTGTTCTCCAGCCCTTCACAGCCCTCCAGAGCCCTTTCTTCACATTCAGTCTCATTCTAAAGTTCTCCAGTCCTCCAGAGGCCTTGCTACACCAGCAGCATTTTTCTCCAGCCCTTCACAGCGAACCAGATGCCATGTTCCACCAGCAGTCTCATTCTGTTACCCTCTGCAGCCCTAAAGAGGAATTGCTTCACCAGCAGCATCGTCCTAAAGCCCTCCAGAGCCATGCAGAGGCCTTGTTTAACCAGCAGTCTCATTGTTAACCCAGCCAGTCCTCCATATGCCTTGTTTCACCAGCAGCCTTGGTCTCCAGCCCTTCACAGCCCTCCAGAAGCCATGCTTCACCATCAGTCTCATTCTAAAGTCCTCTTCAGTCCTCCAGAGGTCTTGCTTCACCTGCATTCTCGTTCTAAAGCCCTCCAGTCCTCCGGAGGCCTTGTTAGACAGCAGTCTAATTCTAAAGCCCTGAGTTGCTCTCCAAAGGCCTTGCTTCATAAGCAGTGTCGTTGTAGAGCCCTCAAAATGCTATCCAGAGGCCTTGATTCACCAGCAACCTAGTTCTCAAGCCCTCCAGAGCCATGCATAGGCCTAGTTGCACCAGCAGCCTCAATCTTAAGCCCTCCATTCCCCCAAAGTCATGTTTCACCAGCAGCCTTGTTCTCCAGCCCTTCACAGCCCTCCAGAGGCCTTGCTTCACCAGCAGTCTCATTCTAAAGTGGGACAACGTCCTTTATTCCGCTTGGGTGTGAAGACCCAAACCAAATCCTGAGCTTGAAAGTCTTTACCTTTATTTCTGATGTCATAGTTCCTTAGTTCCATAGTTCTGTCTCATACCAGCCTTCTCCAGCTGATCCCGCGCAAACACATGAGCCGACTCCAAATGAACTTGCAGCCTGCTTACTCTAACCCAGGGATGTCCACCGCACTTCCTGGAGGCTTCCCATACGCCAGCGCCGCCGGAGATCGGATCTCTTTCTGTGCATGCGTCGGCGTTGTCGTTGCCCGTTCGGACGAGCTCTTGCCCAGATGCAGCTGATTTTGACGGAACTTTCTCTTAGACCTCAGGGTTCCCGTTCTTTTTTTGCGTCGTGTTTGCCCGGATCTAAACGTTCACAACTTTTTGGCGCTTACTGGCCTCAGTGTGGACTTGTGCTGGCCGGAGGTTGACCTCGCTTATGGCTACACTCACCTCCACGCCCAGTTGCAGGGTCTGAGCCAAAGATTTGCTGATCTGGAGCCAAGTTGTTTAAAATCCAGGAGGAAAGGGACTCTGAGATAATTGTGGGCAAAACTCAAACCAGCCCCACCAGTGCGGAGCTAGCTGACACGGTGCATTCTTCCGGTGACATCTCAAATGACGCTACCTGTCCATGTCAGCAGGCCGCTTCCGGCCATGTTCCCGGCAGTGTAAACTACTGGCTCCAAATCGATACTAAGCCCAAACGTCCAACTAGTTCGACCCCACGGAAGTCAGACAAGTGGATAGTCGTCCCTGGAGCCAAGCAAAGCTTCTCGTAAGTCTGCCCCCCATCACGCCGATGGTGTAGCGCTGGAAAACAGATTCGACATCCTGGACAACGAGAATTTTCCTCCTCTGCCCACTCGTCATTCAATGCAGCCGGGGCTCACTCAGTCCGAGACCCCCCCTCGACGACTTTCCACCGGCAGCGGACTGCCAGCTTCGGTCAGACGGCGCGGTAGTCTGCACTACACCCCAGCTCCGGGTTACAAGGACAGATTACCACCTCCTGGTGGCTTGTGGCACGAGAGCCAGTTCCCGGACTTGGGCTGCCCACAAACATCATGCGAGTGTGGTACGCAGACAATGCCCAGAGACCAGAGCAACTCATCGCGACGGCCCAGGAGCCTCCACCGCCTCCCCTCCGCGCACGCTGGGGCCGAGTGCTCGGGATGTGCGGGGGGATGCGCCTGCTACTCCGTCCGGGCCCGCATTGAACCGCACAGAGCCGCGCGCCTCCGCTGTGGAGGATGCGCGCCCTGCTACTCCGTCTGGGCCCGCGTTGAACCGCACAGAGCCGTGCGCCTCCGCTGTGGATGTGGATCAGACTCGGAGCCCAACTCACCCACATCATTCCACATCATCCGCCTGTGCGCTCAGCTCCACTCCGCTCCCCCCCAACTCCGAACAGCTGCGACATCAACGCCCACTGTCTCCACTTGAGTCCGCCCCGGTCCTCTCCGCCAGTGCTCCAGCTCCACGAGGAGCACGCGCACAAAGCAACGACTTTGAGAAATAAAACTCCCAATAAAATAATAAACAACTATTTATGAGCATGCGAGCTATTCCACATTTAAGCATGAAGCCTGTGCCCCCTCAGGCGTGAGGGAGAGAGAGGCAGAAAAAAAAGTTACGTGAACGAAAGCATCAGAAGCTTAATCGGGTCGTGTGATTATTTTTGTGATAACAAACTCCCCAGAGGGAATTATCAAGGTTACTTTGTGTGAAATAGTGACATTTTTGTTAAAATAAAGTCCGCTCGGAGGGTATTTACTTTGAAAATACGGATATTGTTGTCGCTCTCTTTCCCGTTTGGTGCGGTCTGAACTGTGGAGCTTGATCCGGCCAGAGCTGACGGGACGCAGACGGACCTGAAAATAGAGTTGATCCGTATTTTTATCGTGGCGTGGTGGAGTGGCGGAGAGGCGATGTAGGCCCCTTGGAGCGGAGTGGACGATGTGGAATGTTTCTGTCAGGCCATGGTGAAGCCAAATCCATCAGTGCTTGTGCTCGGTACGTCGATGGTCCGCGATGTGAGGGTCATCAACGGCCACATCTCCTGTCACCCAGGTGCTCTTGTGCAGGACATCAATAACTCTGCCCCAAACATCCTCCAAAATCATCCTTCAATCTCCACAGTAGTTGTAAAGGAGGTGTCGGGAAGGAGACCCAAACTTGTGACCTCAGATAAGGACTGTATCTAGGACTGATTCCAAGTCTTCAATCTCCCCAGGTTGTCCGGTTAGAACAATAAAAACAATGGATTCACACTCATGCCACTCTTTATTGACTGCAGATGGTGATTCTTGTGATTCATGTTCATGTTCATGTTCATGTTCATGTTCATGTTCATGTTCATGTTCATGTTCATGTTCATGTTCATCTTCATGGTTTCTATAAACAAACACAATAAAAGAATAATGAGTGATGATTATTGAGGCTAGTGATAACAAGAAAGGAAATGCAATAATAGGAAATCTGAATAGTTACTTTCTGTCTAAAATAATAAATTCTCCAAAGTATAAAATGGCATAAATAAGAGATAGCTGAACTACATTCAAAAGAAGCATTATAACAAACAGTGATAACTAACCCAAAATAAAAAAACGGAATATAATTAGGCTTGGAACAGAAACAGTTAAATTTGGCTGGATGCTGGCGCATGGCTGGGATGCATGCGCGTAACACGAGCATCACGTGAGTAGAGCGAGGCCTGCACATCAACGATGCGCTCATAAGAAAACTATAAGGAAACTATAAAACACAACTAGACTACGAACTATGGTGAATACTATGTAAATATGGATAATTAGCAGATACTGATAGTCGGACCCAGTTTAGACAAGCTTTGAAAATATAAGCATTGATGGACAAAGTGAAAGTACCAGAAATTACTACGATGCTACTAATACAAACAATACACAGGCAATATATGACATGACTTACATTCTCATGGACGCATGAACACATCGTCTGCAAAAATCTTCCACATCACGCCGATGCTGGCCCCAGTAGTAGCCCTGCCGGAGCCCCAGCAAAGCCTTTTAGTCCCAAAATGTCCAGAACCAGCACTCCCATGGCACGCCCCCAGCACAGCTTCTCTAAGGGCTTTGGGGACTCCCACTTGCCATCTCTCCTCCCTGGTGGCAGGTTCCTTCCAAGCCCGGTGCACTGCAAAGTCCAAAGCTGAGGACCTTAAAGGAATAGGCCACCGTTTTTACATACTAAGATATGTTCTTACCTCACTTTAGACGTGTTAATATATCCCCGTCTGGTCTTTGTCCGTGCGCTCTGCCAGGCAAACGGAGCACATACGCAGCCTCTCCCACATGTCACATAGCTCCGAAAAAGCTCACGATAGAAGCTACCAAGCTCTTCCACGTGTTCCCTATTTAAATAAAGTTACGTGAAGTGTTTTCATGCGAAGTATATTTACACAGAAATGTAACGTGTCGATTTTATAAGCAAATAAAAAGGGGGACTATAATGTGAGGCGTAATGATACGAGGAGCACAGCGTCCGCGCAGTAACTCCTAAAGACTTCCCCGCTCACTTCCGTCAATAACCTTTAGGAGTTACTGCGCGGACGCTGTGCTCCTCGTATCATTACGCCTCACGATATAGTCCCCCTCTTTATTTGCTTATAAAATCGACATGTTACATTTCTGTGTAAATATACTTCGCATGAAAACACTTCACGTAACTTTATTTAAATAGGGAACACGTGGAAGAGCTTGGTAGCTTCTATCGTGAGCTTTTTCGGAGCTATGTGACATGTGGGAGAGGCTGCGTATGTGCTCCGTTTGCGTGACAGAGCGCACAGACAAAGACCAGACGGGGATATATTAACTCGACTAAAGTGAGGTAAGAACATATTTTAGTATGTAAAAACGGTGGCCTATTCCTTTAAACTGCCAGTGCCCTCTGCCTGTGCTAAAAGCAGTCTTTGGTCTTGATTCAGGGGCGAGAGGGACCTGCCAATAACCACTACTTAAATCAAGTGATGAGAACCACGAAGAGCCTGATCCAAGGTCTCATCCACTCGTGGGAGGGGGTAGCAGTCCTTTCTCGTCACCTTGTTTAAGGGTCTATAATCCACACAGAACCTCCATCTTGAGCTCTTCTTTCTCGGGACCATGACCATAGCAGAGGACCACGGGCTGTCTGATGGTTCTATTATGCCCATCTCCAACATGACCTCAACCTCTTTATCTGCCGCCTCCTGCTGTACTATGGGCAAGCAACAGGGGCGTGCTTTAGTGGGCCGTGCATCCCCGGTGTCGATATAGTGCTCTACATGTACTGCTCTCACACACCCAATAAATCTCAGGAAGTCCCACGACGCATGGGTCTTTACCTTCTGCAACCCAGGCCTGAAAGGACACTAAAACATTCCCAATAGCAAAAACAAAAGTTGCTCTTCCTTTCATTTTGGCCGTCTGCCCTGTCACTGTCCGCAATTTCACAGAAGTTGGCTCTAGAATGGTCCCTTCTGGAACAACATACAAATGTAGCTGTAGATCCCGTATCTGCAAGGGCCGGGCAGGAAACATTTCCAACCAACACTGGAACATGGCAGCAGAAGCCCACCTCCGTCCAGCCTACAGTCTCCACCGCGTCAGCATGCAATGATGTATTACAGACCTCGTTCCCTGGTAGAAATGGCAGCTCCCGGTCATTGGCAGATGGGGCCCGTGTTGTCCGGGTTACATGGACAACACGGGCTCCCTTAGCTTTAGGGCAGCGGCGGAGAGTGTGTCCGGGCTTGACACAACCCCAACAGGCACCAGGAGGCGCACACCGTGAGTCAGAATTCCTGGGTTGCACAGACAGGGTCTTCACTGCATTTATCAGCTCCTTCCCCCAAGCTCTTCCTTGGCAGCATCAGCCATCACAGGAGCAGGGGTTGTTGGCTTTGAGGCACAGATGGCAGTCTCTCTTTCCAAGGCTAACTGAAGAGCCTGGCCCAGTGTGACAGGGTGGGCGAGCTGCACATGCAGGCGCACTTCCACTGGAGTCAGGGCATGGACAAACTGGTCACGGACTAGCTCACTCTGGATCATACTTGGCAGCCTGACATAGGGGCGCCTGCCCAGGGTCTCAATCTCATGCGCCAAAGATCGGAGGGACTCACACGGCTGCTTGACGCAATTCTTGAACTCACAACATAAAGAGTCTTTGAGATTAAACACTCCAAAGCGTCTCTGCAGGGCCCCCACCAGCATAGAGAAATCCTCTCTCTCCTCCGGGGACAAGAGCAGCAAACACGCATCATCAGTCAGGGACAGGACCAACTGCACTGCTTTAATCCGGCCGGTCCAGCCCGCTGCGGCGGCCAACAGTTCGAACTGCGCCAGGTTCATGGCGGGGCTCTGGCGCGCGCCAAGCGGCACCCTAGTGGCAGGAATCTGAGGAGCTCGGGACCTGCGGATACAACGTTCTCCCGGGACAACTCATCGTAGGCAGGCATGTATATAGCACACTCGGCTTCTTTCTTGACCTGAGGTCGGGCTTTCTCCCTGGAAAACATCCTTCCCTCGAACAGCCACTTGCAGCGTGGGGCGAATCTCTCACCACACAGACCGTGCTGCTGCTTCTATTTGGACGCTTGAATGCGCTTGCCGATTCTATTCACCTTATTCCGCCCCGCCCACTTTTCCCTCTTTTTGCTTTGTCTCGGCACTTCCATTGTACAGACACTTCCGGTCGAGCGCAAAGCCCGTTCATATAAACAGAGAACGAGGGAAAATTGTGTCCGCTCAATTTATTTGTGTAAAATGGCCAATGTTAATTTGCACCAACAAGTCAACACTGCACTGATTCTCTGCGCGGCCGGAAAACGGCTTTGTTTTCGTGTAGTGACTGATTTTATGTGGACTTCTCCAGTCCCATATTAACAGATAGGAGAAAAGGGGCGGGCACAATTCATGGCGGCGCCCACGCGAGCCTCCGGAATAAGGTGATATAGGGAGACTGTCCTCCAACAGAAAACGACACAAGTGGTCGTTTATCTTATCCCTTAATTACGACCATATAAGACGTTTACTAAAACAGCGCCCCCAGGCTCCCATTGAGGGTATGTACATTACATTTAACCCAATTCAGAAACAACTTTATTTTACGTAGTGTTTTGCGATGACGATTCCAAAACTCAAACGCAAAGAAATAAATCACAAACTTGCAAAATCAGCCCCACATGCAATAAGTAAAGCAGCCCCAGATCTTCAGCCCCGCCACACCTGTGGAGGAACTGAACGTCCAGCGGTGCCAAAGGCTCTCCAAGCGTGCTCTGCGCTATTACGCATCACACCTCCCCAACCGCAGCAGCGGCGACTATTCACCACTCTCATCATTGATTACATTATATGTGTGGCTATAGGTTATCGCCATTTTACTCACAACAACAGCGACACCAAAGCAAAACTCACCATTGACGCCTTCGTGTCTTCTCCTCCATATGCGTCACTGCCAACTCCATATCTCTCCTGTCACTTCCATCTCTGTCCTCAAACGTCCTCGTGTCTCAGACTCCGTGTCTCCCGTACGTCCGGTTGTCCGGTGACCGCGGCGAGCCTCGGATCCGCCCCGGGTTCCAGTGCGTTTGATGCGGGGAAACACCTCTGTCACCCCGACAAAGTCTGGCCTCGGCTCCGCTGCTGTTCTCCACAAAGTCCTGCGTCTCTGTCAGAGTTCCTCTGGAGAACGTGCTGCCAAACGTCCTGATCAAACTGAGCTCGTTCATTTCTCCGCAGTTTCGTCATTTAAGGATAAAAATATAAAACATCACAGCTGTGTTTAGGTCGCGGGTTTTTCCAACTAGATTTGACGGACACTCGCTCTGTCCAATGAAAACATGTGAATCAGCTCAAGGGCGTTTGGGCAGGTGAGCCTGCGCTCTGATTGGCTGAAGGGTCAGCTACGTCATATCCAGTAATATTTGTTAATAATTATCATCATTATATTATAAACAATCTGAAATAAACTGTTGTAGAGCATTTCCTCTGATGCCTGTGATTTATATGAACAATGTTGCACATTTTATTATTTTTCTATTCAAAATAAATGTCTTGGTCATAATAATCATTCTACACATATGTGTTTCTATGCATGACATAATGGGCTAAACACATGATGCAGATTAAAGGTTAAGATCATGTATGTGTCATTACAAAATGTGTCTCTGCATGTGGCCCCTCCTTCGACTGAGGCGAGCCGTCAGGAGCAGTGGGCAGGAGCGTGGAGCATCTGGGGACCATCTCCAGATGTGGAGCCAGGCTGATGGTCAGAATCACCTGCAGGAGGATTCACCTAATGCACATGTTTTATGTTTAAAGCAAATGTAATAGAGACACTGCAGATGTGGCACTTTGTGTTCAGTGTGAATGTTTTGTCATGTCTGATTGTGTGTGTGTGTGTGTGTGTGTGTGTGTGTGTGTGTGTGTGTGTGTGTGTGTGTGTGTGTGTGTGTGTGTGTGTGTGCGTGCGTGCGTGCGTGCGTGCGTGCGTGCGTGCGTGCGTGCGTGCGTGCGTGCGTGCGTGCGTGCGTGCGTGCGTGCGTGCGTGCGTGCGTGTGCGCAGATGAGCGGCTCTGTCGCCAAGAAAAAAGACAAATCCCCCTCTGGGGCTAAAGACGTTTATCTTATCTTATCTTCTGTTGGGGTGCAGATGAACTCCACACTGAAAGGGAATTGAACCCAGGACCCTCTTGCTGTGAGGCCAGAGCACTAACCACTCAGCCACATGTGCCGCCCATCATGTAAATCATACAGACGACTGTCAAGTGTGTTTTAATAAAATATAGAAATGTAAACAAGACTTTATCAAATAGTAATGAGGAGGTTGCATTATTTCTGATCTGTTTTGTGCAGAGGAACATCATCATCATTCCCTATGATGTAAACTCTAATGAACAGCTGCAGGGACAGATGTGCTTCATGGAGTTCTGGACAGTCCAATTGTGTCCAGTTCTTTAGGTTCCTTTGTGAGCCGGTGTACGACACTGAGATGGTCAAATGTACACACTCACTTTTATGTTACATGACTTAACACCGATGATCCACATGTGGCTGTGGCTCCTCCTGTGGCTCCTCCTCCTGAGGCTCCTCCTGTGGCTCCTCCTGTGGCTCCTCCTGTGGCTCCTCCTCCTGTGGCTTCTCCTGTGGCTCCTCCTGTGGCTCCTCCTGTGGCTCCTCCTGTGGCTCCTCCTGTGGCTCCTCCTCCTGTGGCTCCTCCTGTGGCTCCTCCTGTGGCTTCTCCTGTGGCTCCTCCTCCTGTGAGCTCCACTGACATCACATATGATCAACCAACACACACATGCACCACATGTATGTGCGAACCCTCATGGTCCAGATGAAACGTGACATGATGAAAACTATAAGAATTATGTTTTTGTTTCTTAATTTTATCATAACCCCTGAGTAAATGTTTGTCTAATTAAGGTTTAGTGTTGATAAAGCAGAGAAAAAACATAAAACAATGTTGAAAATTCTGATGTGTAAAAAATACCCCAGAAAAAAATAAATCATAATTCTTTTGATAAGACACAAGAAAATTAATACAGGTTTAGATTCATTGTGCTTTGATTCATTTTCATTTTTTTCTTCAGTTTGCCGCTTACAGATTTATTCAGTAAAAAGAGAACCATACACTCGAGTACAGATACTACTTCAAAATAATATTACTTGAGTAAAAGTAAACAACTCAAATAACAATTAAAAATATAAATAAATGGATCCCAGAAAGAATAGTTATTGCTGCGGTAAATATATAAATTCATAACTAGTAGATAATAAGAAATGTACAAATAAATAAATAAATCAAATCAAATACATAAACCCCTTTCTTTTTTCTTCCCTCCTGTGCACCTTTTGCTATAGGGTTAAATCCTGCTTTAGTCCATATAAATCACAGGCATCAGAGGAAATGCTCTACAACAGTTTATTTCAGATTGTTTATAATATAATGATGATAATTATTAACAAATATTACTGGATATGACGTAGCTGACCCTTCAGCCAATCAGAGCGCAGGCTCACCTGCCCAAACGCCCCCGAGCTGATTCACATGTTTTCATTGGACAGAGCGAGTGTCCGTCAAACCTAGTTGGAAAAACCCGCGAGCTAAACACAGCTGTAATGTTTTATATTTTTATCCTTAAATGACGAAACTGCGGAGAAATGAACGAGCTCAGTTTGATCAGGACATTTGGCAGCACGTTTTCAAGAGGAACTCTGAAAGAGATGCGGGACTTTGTGGAGAACAGCAGCGGAGCCGAGGCCAGACTTTGTCGGGGTGACAGAGGTGTTTCCCCGCATCAAACGCACTGGAACCCGGGGCGGATCCGAGGCTCGCCGCGGTCACCGGACAACCGGACGTACGGGTGACACGGAGTCTGACACGAGGACGTTTGAGGACAGAGATGGAAGTGACAGGAGAGTTTATGGAGTTGGCAGTGACGCATATGGAGGAGAAGACACGAAGGCGTCAATGGTGAGTTTTGCTTTGGTGTCGCTGTTGTTGTGAGTAAAATGGCGATAACCTATAGCCACACATATAATGTAATAAATGATGAGAGTGGTGAATAGTCGCCGCTGCTGCGGTTGGGGAGGTGTGATGCGTAATAGCGCAGAGCGCGCTTGGAGAGCCTTTGGCACCGCTGGACGTTCAGTTCCTCCACAGGTGTGGCGGGGCTGAAGACCTGGGACGGCTTTACTTATTGCATGTGGGGCTGATTTTGCAAGTTTGTGATTTATTTCTTTGCGTTTGAGTTTTGGAATCGTCATCGCAAAACACTACGTAAAATAAAGTCGTTTCTGAATTGGGTTAAATGTAATGTACATACCCTCAATGGGAGCTTGGGGGCGCTGTTTTAGTAAACGTCTTATATGGTCGTAATTAAGGGATAAGACAAACGACCACTTGTGTCGTATGGATTTGGAGGACTTGTTAGGGGAAAAAACTAAAACTCTGCACAGTCACTGCTAAGCACTAAGACATGAATGAAAATAGTTTCCTGATTCATTGTTTGTACTTTAGTAGCTGTGGAATAGTTTAACTAGCCTACATATCTTGAGGCAAATCTCGCCTCTTTCCTCTCTCCTGGATATTATTTCAATACGTGTGGGTCTGAGTGTGTAGTACCTGTCTGTCCAGCGGTCATGTCACAATAAAATCCCATTTAAAACATGTTTGTCATCCAATGCTTTGTTAATTGTTAGTTTATTGAAGCATATGATTCCTCTGATCCAAATGCCTGGACTCCGGAAAGGCATTTCAAACTGCAGCTGCTGTGGGTTTTCCTCTTCTTTCAGACAGTGTTTTAGTTTCACTTGTGTCTTTTAAGACGTTGCTTCAAATTAAGATGATCAAAAAATTATTCCTGAATGTGTGTTTTTCCTCCTCCTCCCGCTCTGGCACCGCTCCAACACACCTGCCGGCATGCACGCTCATCACCCACACATGTGCGCGCACTTCCCATTGACAATGCACAGGAATCAACCGCACCTGCTGTGTTAAAAGCGTTTGGTGTGTAGGCACCTGCAGTCTTGGATGGCGAGCTGTACATCAGCCTCGAGCCCGAGCCCAAGGATCTACACCTCTTAACACCTGAACTCCACCAGCTCTGGTCGGGCCATAGGCGGCTTAGGGACAACCCCTTGCCTCGCGCCTCACTACTCTTCTGCCCCTTTGCACTATCCCATACACACCGTTTCCATAATCTGAACTCTCACTACGGACTGTTATATTAAAATCCCCAACCTGTGTGGCCGTCTATGAACTGTTACATATGAACTGTGAAGTTTGTATGAACTCTATGCACTTTATTTGAAACAGCATATGCTTCGTTCAATAGCATTCTTGTTTCATATAGCAAGACAGTTATATATTGTGCCATTACTATTTTTTTTTAAAGGAATAGGCCACCGTTTTTACATACTGAGATATGTTCTTACCTTAGCTTTGCCGAGTTCTTTAGGACCTGTCTGATCTTCCCCCGTGCCTTCAATCACGTAAACACAGCACAGACGGCGTTAGCATTTAGCCTCTCCCCCTCTCCTCTATAGCTCCAAAACTGGTCAAGATAGAAGCTACCAAGCTCTTCCACGTTTTCACTATTTAAATATGGTTACGTTAAGTGTTACACTACAAAGCATAATCACACAAAATTAAACAATGTGGATTTTCTAAGCGGATAGAAGGGGGAACTATATTGTAAGGCGTAATAATACCAGGAGTAGTTAGAAATCCGTGCAGTAATCTTCACTTTACTGTAAGGATGCCAAATTACTCCTGGTATTATTAAAATTCCATTTCACACAGGAACGTCATGGTAATGCATTTAATATAACTCGTACAGTACATGGTACTTGCTGGACATGATAACTTGTGCTTTTTGCTTGAAATGGCTCAATACAATAATGAAAACGACATGGTTTAAGGGTCAAACTGAGGGTCATCACATGACAACTGACAGTGTAACTAAACAGCACACAATTGCACAAAAACATTTGAAGTCATTCATGTATACATTTGCCTTGTGTAAAAGCAACAACATTTTGATGAAGGGATTTGAAGTTTGTACTTGTATTTTTAAAAATATAATTTCTGATTTAAAAAAAATGTGCCCAAGCAATTTGGAAAACACAAAGCACTGTTAAAATTATGTTTATGTATATGCAAAAATGTGGTACAGTGGTCATTCTCACCCATGCCCACAAGGAGGTGCTAGTGATTAGTGAGCCTATCTACATTGAACAAAAACTGGATCACACCCTCGACTTTCAGTACAACTGAAATAGGTGAGGTATTTTTGTCATAGTTTCAAAAAGCAGCTCTGTTCACTGTGGTGCCAGTTGAAAATACTTTCATCCAAACCATATTCAGTCAACAATGATCAGAGAGAACATTTGTTTGGAGATAAACCCATAACTCTCCCATTGTTGTTCCCACCTTCAATCTGACCCTTAGGGTTGGCGCCTTATGTCTTACTACATTATGTTCCTCCAAACAACTAATGCATATTGTCCCATTGTGTATGTAACCCAGGCACAACATATTACACATAACATAGCACTTTGCATTGTACTACATTTGGCAGGTACAATTTATCAAGGGTAATGTAAAGTGTACCATTCTCTTTGCTTTAAATGAGCAAGAAAGGTCTAAACATTAACTTTTACATACTGAGATATGTTCTTACCTTAGCTTAGACAAGTTCTTTTGTACCTGTCTGGTCTTCCCCGTGCCTTCAGTCACGTAAACACAGCGCAGACAGCGTTAGCATTTAGCCTCTCCACCTCTCCATGATAGCTCCAAACAAGGTCAAGATAGAAGCTACCAAGCTCTTCCACGTTTTCCCTTTATAAATATGGTTACATGAAGTGTTACACTATAAAGTATAATTACACAAAATTAAACTATGTGGATTTTCTAAGCGGATAAAAGGGGGACCTATATTGTAAGGCGTAATAATACCAGGAGTAATTTGCCGTCCGCACGGCAAAGTGAAGATATTACTGCGCAAATTTCTACCTACTCCTGGTAATATTACGCCTTAAAATATAGTTCCCCCTTGTGACACTTTGTACTTCCTTGTTACACATTGTTCCCCCTTGTAACCCTTTGTACTTCTTTGTTACACACTGTTCCCCTTTGTGACACTTTGTACTTCCTTGTTACACATTGTTCCCCTTTGTGACACTTTGTACTTCCTTTTTACACATTGTTGCCCCTTGTAACACTTTGTACTTCCTTGTTACACATTGTTCCCTTCTTGTTACAGGTTGTAAGAGTACCTGTACTGACATGTGTAATTACTTTCTTGTTGCCCATACTTACACCTGGAACTCGCGGGCTGTATTTTAAAGCGTTACCCATATCTCAGTATGTAAAAACGGTGGCCTATTCCTTTGACTTCATTGCACTGCATAAGTATATTAACCTTAAATGCACAATACATGTATTTTTAAAACTCCATATGAAACCAATGGAATTCCTCACTTTTCACCAATTGGAGCTCTTGCAATAAATAAGAAAAGACTGGTTTCACTTTTACAAAGAACTATTAATAAGTCTGAAGTAATGAAGTGTAGAAATAATTAAAACTGAAACATTAGAATATCTTTTGGTTTTCCAGTCTTAGTTTACACATGTTTGTGAATACACACATTCTCATTTACATATAATGTAAATAAGTGGGTTGCCGTGAAAAGCAGTGAGTGGGAGAGCTTTAAAGGAGACTTTTAGGAGCTTTTAACCATGTGCTAATATTAAAAAAAAGTATTTCACTTTATTCTAATTTGGTTGTTTATTCTTCTACTGCTGAAGTGCTCCAATCTGCATTTCCTGAAATGTGTGTCACACATAGAATCCGGAAGTGTCTTCCACAATTTCAAAACTATAAACAATCAAACCATTCTCAAACAGCGTTCATGCCATGCCATCCATTTGTAGGAATATTGATGGCTGAAAACAGTGGCTTGTAACTTTGTTTTTATTGTTATTAAATCCATCTGCTGCCTGCAGGAGCTCAACGCAACACATAAGTGTTCACATCAAGTGCCATTATCTATACATACACATTAATTGTAATAATAAACTGGAAAAGCAGTGATTATTTGTCAAAAAGCAGGTTTCAAAGCTGTTCTTATGCATGATATGTTCACTATATACAGGTACATAAAGCCATGGATTGGGGGTTCACAATATGCCAGAGCACATCTACGCATGTCATCAGAAGTCTTCGGGACACATTTCAATGCACTTGGACACACTATGATAGCAGAAACAGAACAATGAGCCAGAGCTGTAACAAAGGAACCAGGTGTAGTCTATTACTACACAGTTAAGAAATATGGCAAACGCAAGGCCACTTGTTCTGCACTTGCCCCACATTCACTGATAAATATCATATTCATTGTTGTGAAGATGCCTCAAATCTTTATTTATTAATGTATTTATGTCTTATTTGGAGGGTGTGTGATGGCCCACTGTGAGAAACTTTACTTTAAAGCACAGTATTGGCATTGAAATGGGATGAAAAAAAGATGGTACAAGTAAAATAACAAGATGATTCACGGAAATAGGTCACATACATTTTACTTCATTGTACATTGTCGTTGTCATTGTCATTAACCTGCATCTACTTATAATTCAGAAAAGCATGTGCCTTTCAGAACCTTCAGATCATCAGACCACAATCTCGTTTGAACACAAACAAAATGCCAGGGCTGGTGCTCTTTGTGGGAAAGTGAAAATCAGAGAATGGCAATTCAGAAATATCAGTGTAACTGTAACCACGTTACAGTTATTATTATTATTTTTTAACATCAGGGAATGGAGATGGATTTTTTAATGGCACGCCTGTTTTTGAAGGCCATACCACCTTTGCTGCAGGTCATTTAAACGTAAAAAAAACATGTTTTGTGACTAGTTTTGGGGCAAAATGTTTGAAGGCTACTTTTGAAGAATTTTTACTTTTTATGATTCCATAATGGTACTGACTATTAGTTGATGCATTATTTCTAGCCTAAATGTTGCAAGGCAAAACAGGTGACCTCCTCTGGATCACACAAAAAAAAAGTCCTTTTGGTCCTTGCAGCTGGCACTCAAGAGACATTGGCAAAGGTAATGACTTCAGTGGCAGGCGTCAGATCACTAGCAGCAGCAGTAGTAGTACTAGTAATATTAATCCTAGTAATAGTAATATTAGTAGCAGTAGTAGCATGGGCCCATTGTCTGATTGTAGTCCACTATAAAGTGCTTTCGAACAGACTCTTCTCTGACCTCTTCAGCTCATTCAGTCTGGTCACATGAGAGCAACTCATTTCTTGAAGGGTGTGAGCCTGCCGATGTTGTGCCAGAAGGTGGAAGCTGATTTGCGCTTGGGCTCGGCCAGCATGAAAACCTGCTGCTGTGGCAGAGCTGTGGGCAGCGAGGGATGCTTCTGACGCACCAAGAAGTCATAGTACGGCTTGGTCACCGCTGGGAGAAAAAGTAGATAAAATAAATTACAATACCACCCAAACAATTACATGTTAGCATATTTTTAATGGCCATAACATGCAAACATTTACAGGACAGGGAGGTAAGTGAGAACTGCAACAGTTTTGTTAAGAGAAATGGTCCGAGATTCATCCTGATCGTTGTGGTATTAGTTTAGGCAAGGGAAGGAAAGGCAACTTTATTTATACCGCGCATTTCCTACACAAGGCCACTCAATGCGCCTACAAACAGACACTGTTTATTCATTCTTATGATTCTCATGAAGATTAGACCACATTTTATGATCAATTTAGGCAGAAATGTGAGAAACTGTTCACAAAAGTGTTCACATACATTTCCTCCCACTGTAGTTTAAGACTGAATGAACAAAGAAATGGAACCGTGAAATCCCTTAATCCTTTCCTAATACGCTGTATATTGTACAGTGCAGATATTATATGACCAGTTATTATGTGATTTAAAGTAGGCCTAAGGTTCCACACAGCAGTGAGAGTTCCCAATTTTTCAGGCTACATGCCCTTCATCAGACCAGTGATTACCAGTTATTATGTGACCAATACAGCTTCACAATTATTATACCATGGTCTGGGTGAATACTCGATTCTGATTGGCTGGTGGGTGCTAACAAGCGTGCATTATTTTCGTATAACCGCACACGTAGTCCGGTAGTTAAATCACTGGGATATCACTCCGCTGTGGCGTCGCCATAGCAACGCATGACACAGCTGAATCAGATAAACACGTAATTAGTGACTGACAGGAACGTATGAGATGGATTTTGTTTAATTTCAACGTTTTTGGCCAAAACAAAATGTTTGATAAATGGGAAGTAGAGGAGAGTGAGCAGCGAGGTTAG
The DNA here is from genome assembly GCF_951799975.1 of Gobius niger. Taxonomy (NCBI): domain Eukaryota; kingdom Metazoa; phylum Chordata; class Actinopteri; order Gobiiformes; family Gobiidae; genus Gobius; species Gobius niger. The sequence goes on along the minus strand of NC_136869.1, from coordinate 29,849,314 downwards.
CTACTGTTAATAAAATATGAGCTTTCCATTTCTATTGAAAAAGGTTAAGGCACTATTCATGATTTTCAGGCGTACATAAAATGATCCTGCATTTAAACATATTTGTCTGGATTAGTAAAGTCAATCATAAAAGTTTCAGTTCGTGGGGCCCGGGTGTGAGCGACTCCACCCATAGAAATATATACAGACTCCACCGCAGCTGTTTCCATAAACAGTTGAGCTGGTTGAGCTAGCTAGCTAGCTTCAGGTTAAACAGCGTAAAAGTGAAATAACTCCTGCCCATGAGTGCCGCATATCGGAGTTTACTTCCACGGAAAAGTGCCGGGTTAGTCCTGTTGTGTTGTGATTCTGTGCTGATGTTGTGTCGTTGAGCCTGACTGAGATCCTCGTAATAGCTGCGGAGAATGACTCGCTCTGAGACCAGCCTTCAGTGACCGGCTAATAACCCACATAAAATAGTCCCGGTGGTCTGGCATATTTAGTGAGTTTAGTAAATGAAACAAATACTTATTATAAATGTTACGTTTGTGGGACCATGGTATAAGCGGATTAAACAACGAGGAGCCGTGCATTCGACGGTTATAATGCACTTTGCGGAGTAACACCACTCCGCTACGCGTCGTGGTGTTCTTGACTCCGCGTCGTGCATTATAACCGTCGAATGCACGGCTCCTCGTTGTTTAATCCTTACTTAACTACTAAATTGAAATAGCAATTTCAGTACTCGCAATTTACAAACGCTGCAGTTATTTAGATCATATAGGGTTAGGTCAAAGAAATAGTTAAGCAGTTAATTTCAGTCTTTCAACAAATGTTAATGCTAATGAAGAGACAAGCATGTCAATGAAATAAATACTGTCATTCATTCCATTACATCACATTTCCATTTCTATCAAACTCGCCCATCAGACTTAATGGGCTGACCCTCAGGGGAAAACCTCTCCTCATGTCTGAAGAATAAGGTGATCATCGAAAGTCAATCCTCCAACAGGTGGCATTGTAGGTAAGCACCCTACCACATCGAGCTCCAGCTCCTGCCTATGTTTTCTTCATATTGGCACATTATATAGGACACAGCATTTATCAACTTTTCTGAGTCTGTTAGGGCTGGCCCTAGCCTGGTTTTACCAGACCCTCGTACTTACTACGTTTCGTATAAGGGTCTGGAACTTCTCAATTGAGCTCCATTATCAGGTGGGAGGGGTGAACTCCTTTGAAAGCTTTGTAGCTGCTATCATAACTCTTGGGAGCATTCCTGGCGCATTCCAAGGCTTCAATTTGAATTTCTGGATATTAAGGAGCCAGGACGGATTGAAGAGCTTCCATTTCTTTCGTATCCGCCGCCATTGCCAAACTACAACCCCCAAATCGGCGCAAATGCTCGACGTCACCGACAACACCCGCTCGCTGAATGGTTGGTAGAAAGTCAACCGATGTAACGCAGCCACTTAGATCAAGCCCAGACGTACATGTAGGGAAATGATAATTGACAGGAGTTTACAGATGGCTAAGGCCAGGCTAGGGCTGCCCCTAACAGCATTGATATACACTGCTCACAAAAACTTAGGGCACACTCAAAAAACACATACTAGATGTCAATCAATTTGATTTTTCGTATGAAAATCTTTATTCATAGTGTAGGGCAATGTGTTGAGAACAAAATAACATAAGAATGATAAATGGAAATCAAATTCTCAGCCCCTGGAGGTCTGGATCCAAAATTATAGTCAAAATCAAAGTGACAAATCAGGTCACTGGTTGATCCAAATTCTGTAGAAATTCCTCCAAACGAGTCTGTATCATCCTCAGTCGTGTGTGTGGCCTCCACGTGCCTGAATGCACTCCCTACAACGCCTGGACATGCTCCTGATGAGACCACGGATGTCCTCCTGAGGGATCTCCTCCCAGACCTGGATTAGAGCATCAGTCAGCTCCTGGACAGTCTGTGGTGCCACGTGGCGTTGATGGATGGACCGAGACATGATGTCCCAGATTTAAGTCTGGGGAACGGGCAGGCCAGTCCAGAACATCAATACCTTCATCATGCAGGACCTGCTGACACACTCTTGCCACATGTGGCCTGGCATTATCAGGCATCAGAAGGAACCCAGGGCCCACAGCACCAGCATATGGTCTTACAATAGGTCTGAGGAACCTCTGGCTCGCACATGGAGGGCTGTGCGGCCCTCCAATGAAATGCCTCCCCAGACCATCACTGACCCACCACCAAACCGGTCATGCTGGATGATGTTGCAGCAGCAGAACGTTCTCCAGGGCGTCTCCAGACTCTGTCACGTCTGTCACATGTGCTCAGGGTGAACCTGCTCTCATCCGTGAAGAGCACAGGGCACCATTGGCCAATCTGCCAATCGCTGTGTTCTCGGGCAAATGCCAATCGGGCTGCACGGTGTTGGGCAGTAAGCACCGGCCCAACGCCCTCATACCACCCTCATGGAGTCGGTTTCTGACCGTTTGAGGACCAACATGCACATTTGTGGCCCTCTGGAGGTCATTTTGTAGGGCTCAGTGCTTCTCCTGTTTCTCCGTGCACAAATGAGCAGATAGCGGTCCTGCTGCTGGGTTGTTGACCTCGGTCGCCCCCCCCAGGTCTCCTGGTGTACTGGCCTGTCTCCTGGTATCTCCTCCATGCTCTGGACACTGCGCTGGGAGACACAGCAAACCTTCTTGCCACAGCACGACTGGACGTGCCATTTTGGATGAGCATCACTCCCTGAGCAGCTTCTGTGGGTTGTAGATGCTCCTCATGATACCTCTAGTGGTGAGAACACTGGACAAATGCAAAAGTGTTCCAAAAATACGGTACAAAGGATGAAGACAGGGAAATGGTCTCTGGTCACCACCTGCAAAACCATTCCTCTTTTAGAGTGATCTTGCTAATTGCCTCTCATTTCCACCTGTTGTCAGTTTCATTTCCACAACACCAAGTGAAATTGATTCACAATAAGCGTGGCTTCATAACTGGACAGTCTGATATCCCAGAAATTTGACTGACTTGGAGTTACATTGTGTTTTTTGAGTGTGCCCTAAGTTTTTGTGAGCAGTGTACTTTGCCACATGGAGTTACGTGAAAGATGTTTCGATGTTGCATTTTATTTCACAATTTTATAGATGGGAGCAACATTTTGCTGAATCCACACCTCCTTTGAGACAAAACAAGAGCTAAAAAATACATGTATGTGTATGGGAGAACAGGGATCATTACTCGTTCTGGGGATAAAATATTCCAAGCCATGAACACATCAATTCACAGTCAGAAGGCGATCTGGAGCTATTTTATATTCTAGGTAAAAATATATAAGCTAGTTTATCAATTGCTACTATCTGTCAAGGCCATGTCAGGGGTCATTATTGGGTAAATAGCTGCCCCGGTGGCCGTGTATTATGCCCTTTGTGTCTTTAATTGGTAAATATTCAGACTTATTAAACTTGCCCAGAGTTAGTTACAACACACATTAATGTTAGCAGTAGCAGCGGTAGATTAGCTGCTGAGTGAACCATATAAAATTTGCTCTCAAAAGTTGCAAAACTACATCGTAGGCTGCAGACATTTAATTCAATAACTATATAAAAGGGACAGATGATGTAATGATGACAGTGGGTTTTGACTCAGTTAAAAAACGACAACCGTCTTCTCTATTAATTGTCTGAAGCAACAGGTCACTTTCACATGTGATAAATTAATAAAACAAATATGTTTTTTCATTTGTAAATTCGAAGTTCTCAGACAATCTCTGCCCATTTATTTCAATGGACGAGAGTTGCTGTTTTCACCCAAAGGGGGCAGTAAACCTTCTCAGTGTTGCATACTGTATGTCACTATGGAGCCCAACAGTCCCGCCTATCTGATGGTGCCAGAGGTCAAAATCCTTTTCAAAATCCTCCTCCTTTAATGGAACAAGTTTGGAACAACAAATTTGGTGAAAATTGTCATTAGACATGGGACGTCAACAACGTTGTGAAACAGCTGTTAAACTCTGTCCGAACTCTGTTAACCCTTGTATTATGTTGAAAAAAAATGACATTGATTATGTTGCGAGTCATTTTGACCCGTACTGTGTAAATGCACTCAAAACAGTCAAGAAAACAGGTTAAACCAATAACAACTTTATTTTAGGTTATATAAACATTTAGAAAAGTGACATACAATACATTTTTAATTCCAACACTATATTTAAAAAATATTTATTTCCTCCTCTCGGGTCAAAATGACAATTCTTCCCTCCTTCTTTCCTCCTGCCATGCTCTCTCCTTCCTTCTTCTCATCCTGTTTTCCTTCTCTCTGTTTATCCTCCTCTATTCCCTTCTTTTCTCTCTTCCTTCCTTCCTTCCTTCCTTCCTTTCTCCCTTCTTTCCTTGCTACCTTCCTTCCTTCCTCTCTTCCTCCTTCCTTGACCAAAGAAAGCACAAGGGCTAAGTGTTTCCCTCTTCATGAACACATTTCTTTTTAACTCTAACTTCAACTTTAACTTCATCCCAGCGAACTTCAACATTTTCAATGTTCTCCAAATTTTCTTCAACATTTTCAATGCTCTCCACATGATGGACAGAATGTTACTGTGTGCTTTCTGCAGATGTAATTCTTGCATTTCACACAAGAGGTACTTGTTTTACTGTCCTCTCGGGAGGGACATACCTGGCATCTTTTCCTTTTCTTTCCACCTGTGTCCACTGGATGTTAGTTGGATCTTGAGAGTGACAAGTGCTTTGCCGAGTTCTTCCAGGTTCTTTGCAGTCCACAGGACATAGGCATTGTAAGCAGACACGTCCACAATGTTGTAGAAAATCACCAAAGGCCAACGGGCTGTCTTGCGCTGGCAGCTGTATGTTGCTGTGACTTTGTCCAGATTGTCAACTCCTCCTTTGGTGGAGTTATAATCCAGGATCATTTGTGGCTTCATGTCTTCTCTTGTGCTCAGAGATGCATCTGTGTGCATTGTACTCATTACAAGAACATTCTTGTTTCTCTTTGGGCAGTATGAAACAACTGTTGCTTTCTCAGTGAAAGCAAATATTGAGGAATGCAGAGGTCTGCTCTGCATCTTCAGAATTTCGGTGGGAAGTTCTAGCTTATTTCTTCTGACTGTTCCCAACATGGTCAGCTTTCTCTTCTGAAGTTCATCTCCAAGGCGGTAGGATGTAAAGAAATTGTCACATGTGATGTTATGACCTTGCAGCCCTTCACTCATTTCCAGCACCACACGCATCCCCTGATTCTTCTCAGATGTTCCTCCAGGTAGCTTTCCAGTGTATACTTGCATATTCCATGCATAGCTGGATTTTGCATCATAGGCTGCCCATATTCCAAAACGGAAAACAATCATCAGCAAATATAAGTTTACACGCCCTAACAGAAGGTTAGTGGCCTGCAGTGTCTCAGAGAGAGAGAGAGAGAGAGAGAGAGAGAGAGAGAGAGAGAGAGAGAGAGAGAGAGAAAATTATTTCTATTTGTCAAATTCCAGAAGAATGAGAACTAGAACTTTCAAAACAATGTTTTATTACTTTTTACAAAACAAAAGTTTACATATACTAAGATTACATTAGCTTTAAACAAGTTGGAAAAGCCCAGATGATGACCTTGGAAGTACAAATCTGGATCATCCTTTGGGGCAATTTCAAGACTCTTGAAGGTGCCACTTTCACTGGAAACAATGAACCAGTGAAGCCATCATACAGATCAGAAAGAAGGTGGATTCTGTGTTCCAGAGATGAACGTGCTATGGTCTGAAATGTGAATATCAACCCAAGAACAAATGCAGAAGACCTGGTGAAGATGCCGAAACTGGTACGAGTTTGTCATCATCCAGAGTGAAAAAAGTAATTATACATAAGTCTTATATAGCGCTTTTTGGGGGACACAAAGACGACAAGGTTTGGACTTTAAGAGAATTGGGCCTTTACATTTTTGGTAATTTTTGTAACAAAAAATAAAACCTGATCATCTGTAAAATCTGAAATTTTGCACCTATGGTTTGAGAGACATACAATTTCAGTTTCTCTGCCCTACACTTCTGCTGTCATAAGTGAAAGATTTTTGCTTGTCAGTTTAGGTTATTACTACAGGTAAGTGTGTTACAGTGAGTGTGTACCTTTGGGCTTCCATATGGGGTGGCTCTTGCAGGCATTAAGCATGGCTTGTTTCTTTTGCACTTCAGTGAGAGAAAATCCTGACACACAAAAATACAAATTACATTAAAAAATCTGATATGGGGTGATGAGCTACAGTATGTTTATTCACTTAAAAGGGGATTGTGCTTTTTCCAGATATTTGGAAATAATGTCAAAGATATCTTTATCACTTTCTTAGAAAACACAATATTGATCTAAAACAGCTGTTTGTTATCAAACTTTAGTTGGGGGCGGAGAACCAATCCAAAGTATTTAAAGTCAGTGACAGATTGTATATTTTTATTTTGCAAATGTATAAGGAAACGTTGGTCTGTGTTTTGTTTTATAATAGAGTAGCACATGGAAAACAGTTTTTGTAATTTTTAGCACCAACTGATTTTGCGCCACTGACTCCTCTCAGCCATACATGCGGACAGACTGTTCTCTTGTCCTTGTGTCTATGTCTCGTCTGTTCTCTTGTCCTTGTGTCTATGTCTCACCTGTCTTGTCTGCCCTCCTGTACTTGTGTCCATGTCTCACCTGTTTCCTTGTCCGTCAGCACCTGTCTTCGCTCATCGCTGAATGCTCGGAGCCAGCGCTGTTTGAGCTCTGGCTTCTTGGCACACAATAAGTGTATCTGGTCTCCTGAACATGAGCATAATTTGAGAGCATTCTTCACAGTCATGTTACTATCCTTTTCCCTCCCATCTTCTAAGTCGACAACCTCCATCTGATCCATGTCCACCCGACCTTTGTAGTAAAGGATGTCCCTGCGCAGAAGGTCCTGGGGACAGCACAAAATGGGGACAGAATGAACATCAATGGACCATCATTGTGAGACTAAATCTGAGGAGACACTATGGCATTTTTTCAGTCTTGACAGATTTTGTGAAGACTGGAGGGTTCACATTGAACAAGTGACATTGCCATGATTATAGAAAGAGAGGGGGTTCACACATAATGAGTGAGAATCGCAAAAGCCACTACTGCAGATATAACTATTAAGATGTTGCAGAAACCAATCTTTAAAGCTGCTACAAGTTATGCTTTTCATTCAAAATAATTCTCCGTTGTCGGCCCTAAGCTGCTGAACACTCTGTCCCTCCACATCCATACGGCCCCCACTGTGGACTGTTTTAAGTCTTGCCTTCTTTTTATTGTTTTTAATTATTTATTGATTAATTACTTATATTGATTTTAAATTGACTGGCGGCGTTGCGTTGTTTGTAGACTGTTTTTTCCTTTTTTTGTTTCATGTTGTTTAAATATGCTATAGAAATACAGTGGATTGAATTGGATCATTCTCTATGATTTTTGACATCAGTAAGTGTCAGTACTAAACTCCCCCTTCCCTAATCGGGCCATCCCCCATCACTCACTAGCGAGTATTGTCATAGTCTTCATGACTACACCGCGTTCCAAATTATTATGCAAATTGTATTTCACTGTCAAAGAGGGAAAAAAAAAAAGTGTCTTGTGTATTGTGTCTCGAGGCTCTTTAAATCACTGACAGCAATTTCAGAGACCTGGGATGAGTAGTTAAGCCCAGTTAAGAGAAAAACTACTGAAAAAGGACGCTCCACTTTATTAAGCAGACCATGATTTTCAAGCAATAAGGGAAAGAAAAAGGATCTCTCTGCTGATGAAAAGCGTGAAATAGTTGAATGCCTTGGTCTAGGTATGAAAACCTTCCATATTTCATGAAAGATTAAACGTACTGTTAAGAGATTTGTAGCTGATTCAGAGCACACACCGGTTTGTGCAGATAAAGGCACAATAAGGACGGTTTCAGCCAGACAAATACATCAGATGAATAGAACAGCTGCTACAAAGCAGCAGACAGGTATTTGAAGCTGCTTCATTGAAGCTCATAAACAAAAACGGCTGCAGTGGCTCAGAAATACATGAGGACTCATTTTCAAACAGTCTTGTTCACTGATGAGGCCGTGTGACCCTGGATGGTCAGATCAATGGAGTAGTGGATGGTTGGTGAATGGCCACCATGTCCCAACAAGGCTGTGATGTCAGTAAGGAGGGGGCGGAGTCATGTTTTGGGCCAGAACCATGGGGAGAGAGCTGGTCGGCCCCCTGACCCTGAAGGTGTGAAAATGACCTCTGAAAAATATGTGGAGTTTCTAACTGGCCACTTTCTTCTATGGTACAAAAAGAATAGCCGTAAAGAAGAGCCGTGCTTACCCGAACAAAATCATCTTCATCATGACAACGCACCATGTCCTGCTGCAAAGAAAACCTCTGCATCACTGGCTGCTATGGGCATAAAAGGAGAGGAACTCATGTTGTGGATCCCCTCCTTCCCTGACCTCAACCCTTGAGAACCTTTGGAGCATCAACAAGCAAAACATCTATGTGGGTGGGAGGCAGTTTTCATCCAAACAGCAGCTCTGGGAGGCTATTCTGACATCCTGCAAAGACATCCAAGCAGAAACTCTCCAAAAACTCAAAAGTTTAATGGACTTAAGTATTTTGAAGCTGCTCAAAGAAGGACTCCTATGTTAAAAGATATCTTCACCTGCTAAGATGTTTTTGATTGAAATAACTTTTGATTTCACTAAATGTGATATTTTTTTATTTGATAGGGACAATGCATATTGATGAACAGCTGCACATGAGCACTGTAAATATGCCAGATTATAGCGGGGATGCTAGTTTCCATCTGTAGTCCCTAGACACAGTACACAGTACATGTGATGTCCGTAATAAACAAATAAAAAAAAATAAAAAAATACAATTTTCAGTTAATTACAAGCTTTAAAATGAATTGAAACGATGAGTTGCATAATAATTTGGAACAGTAGATTTTGAGTTTTTTGCTAGATTTTTTTTTTTTTAAATACTGTTATCGCTGGGAGATTTTTTCAACCACATTCAAGTGATCCTCTACCAGTTAAAGACTTGAAAATTATGCTGACTCTCATTTGAGTTGACAGTTTAGAAAATCAGAGAAAAATGTTATTTGCATAATGACTTGGAACGCGGTAAGTAAAATTTGCACTTTTGAGAAGCAGGTATAACGTTTTGCACAGTATGCATTTTACACACCAGTGAGGCGTTCAAAACGTTTTCAAATGTTTGTATCTGGCTCATTTACAAAGGAGGGGTTCATAGCTGTCCATCAAACAACATCAGGCGTCTGTCCCACATCCTTATGAAGCCCTTGTGTAAACCGCGTGATCTGTACACGGCGCATTGATAGATACTGATGGACACATGACTCGTATGTTCCACTGTTTACTGTTCCTTTTTCTTCACCTGTTCCCTTCATCTCAAGGCATCTCCAGTGTGCGAGCTCTGCGCGAGTGTGTTCATGTCTATGATCAAAGTCTCATAATGTCACACACTGTTTCCTGCAAGTTTTCCATCCCAGATATGCCCGTGGTCTGTTTGCTCCACGATGGAGGAGCACACGGAGGGCATGAAGGTTTGTTTTATTTCCTCTGCACCTACACGTGCACGGTTTAAATATTTGAAGGCACAAATCACAGGCAGTAGGCTATTTCTTTTAATCCTAAAATTTTGATAAAACGATAGATTTGCTAAAATAATAGTTAGATTTTCAAAAATCAAGCTAGTAATTATAAATAGTGGATTAGTGGTTATTAATCATAACGTTTTCACTTTTTAAATGTTCCCTCAAAAGCACTCATTCAGGAATAAAAGCAGTAGCAGTTTTGCGCAGCCTCTGCTCATGCAGTAAACCTATTTGCATATCAGGTTTGCGCACTAGAAATACAGTTACTTTTGGAAAATCAGGTGTACTATTGGATTATTAAATAAACACAGACATAGGTTTTAACTGCATCAGAACAGGTCAGTTAGATGGTTTGTAAGTTCACATTCTTTTGTTCTTCTTTAATAATGACTAAATAATAATAGTGACTGTATTTTGCGTGCTGTTGCTGCTTTTTCTGCTGCAAACACTTGTTCTTATTGAAAAATAGACATGCAGTATTTCAATATGTTTTTGTTAATTTTGTTTTATGTAAAGTTGTATGAAGTTCTTTATTCATTGTACATATGTTGTTAATTGTGAATTTCTCCATTGTGAGATCGATAAAGTCTTATCTTATCACAACCATAGATATATTAATTATCAAGGAACACAAAGCTTGTCTAAAGCCACAATCAAAGTAAGTGTGAAGTGTAGCATGAGCATGACCTTTTTGCAGAAGACCATCTGGTGATCAAAGAGGAAAAACATCCTCTGCTGACTCTTGGTCTGAGGAGGGCTCTGTTTGGTGAGTTCTCCAGAGAAGATCAGCTCCGAACTGCGGCTCAGGATGTCCTCCCCCTACACATATTTACACACAAATCAGGGTGTACTGAAGGGATGAGGGGTCAGGTGGTTTGTAGTGGTATAAATTTGGTCTGACCTCCCAGTCCTCAATGGAGCTCTGCCACTGTGCAATCTTGTCGATGTTTTCCAGACGTCTCTTCCTCTCATTGATGAGCCGAGCCACGTTCTTCATGGCATCTAGTGCAGCCTCCACATCTTTGTAGTCTCTTCACAACATATCCACATAACATGTCAGTCTACATACAAAGAATCCATAAAGTACTGACACCCATACACGGTCGTTCCCCACATTTTGTTATGTTACAGCCTCATTTCAAAATGGATTAAAGGAACAAGCCATTGTTCTTTCCATACTAAGATATGTTCCTACCTGAGCTTAAACAAGTTATCCGTACCTATATCCTATGGCCATGCATTTTAAAGATGTCCACTATCGGAATTGCAAAAGCCTTAAAATTTGTGGCTTAGAGCAAATACAAGAGACTATCAGAGGAGGGGACATATTAAAAAAAAACTGCTTCAAAGGGAATACTTTAGGATTTATACCCTCAGAGCTATGGAGTACCCAGGCCTCAATGGAGAAGTAAATTTGTCAGTATTTTTGTAAAATGTATGGATTTAATCATCATCTTGCACCAATAATTATTCATATGTCTCTTTATGGTCTTGTAAAGAATGTACAGAATAGTGCATTGTACATATTTTAATGTTTTGTATTCTATAAACCAGGTGAGTTGCCCTGAGGAAGGCCTAACGCGTTGGCAATTTTATCATCTAGCCATTGTTGTGACAGTTTTATTCAGAGTTATTATTCACCAAAACTAGTCGCAGCAAATACACAAACTAACCTATCGTCTGGTGGCCTGCTGGGCCACAATCTGCTGGAGAGCGCCGGCATCCTGCCTCCCTGACTTTTCACACTTAAGACAGAAGGCCAAAGACCTGTCCTGCAACAAAAGCCTTCCTTTTTTCCTCCAAAACCATGCCCTGATTGTATTAGCATCGCAGACGTCTGCTGCTCATCTGCATAAACACACCAAACTGCCATGGTCTTTCCTGCTGTGCTGTTGTGACCTATGCTGTATAGCTGGATTAGAGAGTTTGCTCCTCAGAACTCAGATGCACTGCTTTGTGCGTTCTCCGTGTATATACATGTACTAAATCTCACCTTTTGACTAGACAACATATCTCTAAGCTTTATTAAGTAAGAAAATCCACAACACCATGTTTAAAGAAAGGCTTTTTATTATCTCTACTTTTGGAGTGCCTCAGTTTGTTTGATTTTTTTGCTGAAACGGATCCCTGCACTGAAGAGCACCCAAAAGACCATGTTTATACACATTTTTTACATTCATGTAGCACTCCAGCCTCACAATTTCTTCAAGAGTTATCCGTACCTGTCTGTTTTTTACACTTGCGCTTAGTCTCGCAAAAAAGGGTACTATATTGTAAGGCATACTAACACCTTAGGAGCACTTCGACGTCTGCGGAGTAAGTGCTCCTAAGGTGTTATTATGCCTTGCAATACAGTACCCCTTTTCATCTGCTTAGAAAATCGACATGTTTCATTTTGAGTAACTATACTTGGCTTGTGTAACTACTCACGTAACCATATTTAAAATGTGGAAGAGCTTGGTCGTTTCTAACTTTACCTCCATTTGGCCCCATTGAGGAGAGGAGGAGAGGCTAAATGCTAACATCTTATTTATTTATTTATTTATTTATTTATTTATTTATTTATTTATCTATCATGGACGATGCAATCAACATCCGAGCCACTCAGTTCATTTATACAGACAAAACCATGTCAGAGTCACCATAGTTCAAGACTTCATTTGGTCAGTCTGCCATTTCGTTCTCAGGTCTGAAGCTGTGGAACTCATAACCCACAGAACTTAAAAAAAAACATATCTGAGTTTAAAATGTTCACTTCTAGAGTTAAGTCTTGGCTAAAAACAAACCAAAGCTGTACCCATTTGTAAATATCACTGAGTCTGTGTGAATGTAAATGTGAGCGTATACATGTATGTGTGTGACTGACAAAGTTTTATACAAATGTTGTACTCATGTATTTTATTATTGTAAATTGTGTAGAAAGGCCCAACCACAGACATGAGCTGCGAATTAGCACTAGCTGAAAGCTCTTCATGCATCACATCAGCTGCAAGCTTATTGACACATGAATATTGCGGAAAGAATCTCCGCTGCCTGCTCCAGTGACTTAGCGGGTGCATAAAAAACGGCATCGTCCGCATAAAGTTGGCAATGGGCACCGGAGCAGGTCAAGGGCAGGTCATTTATGAAGAGACTAAAGAGCAAAGGCCCCAGTATGGAGCTCTCTTCCAGTCTTCCAGACAGGTACACATCACTTCATCTAAGCTACGGTAAGAACATATCTCAGTATGGAAAAACGCTGGCCTGTTCCTTTAAATTCTGTTTTTTTTTCTCAGTGTATGTGTGCTGGGTGTTTGTTGGTGCACTTGCACCTGTGCTGGGGGTTGGTGTACTTCAGGGGCGATTTTAGGGTTCCAACTTTAGGGATGCTTAGCACCAGGCAGGGCTCTCCCTCAGAAATGTTTTGAACTGAACATATGTAATTCCTTTTAATTTGATGCACTTTAGGTGAACTAATTATACTGACATCATTTATTAAAACAATGTATAAGATGCTAATGAGATTGTGGCATAATGGTCTGTCAAGAGAATATGAGTGAGTTAGAGTTGTATTGTGTCACCAATGAAACATAAATACTTTATTTTCATACAAATATAATAAGATCAAAATCAATAGGAATAATAAAAAATCCATCCATCCATCCATCCATTTTCTTCCGCTTTATCCGGGGCCGGGTCGCGGGGGCAGCAGTCTCAGCAGAGATGCCCAAACTTCCCGGTCCACACACACCTCCTCCAGCTGTTCTGGGGGGACCCCGAGGCGACACCAGGCCAGCTCGGAGACATAGTCCCACCACCGTGTCCTGGGCCTTCCACGAGGCCTTGTCTCACTAGGACATGCCTGGAACACCTCCCGCGGGAGGCGACCAGGAGGCATCCGGAACAGATGCCCGAGCCACCTCAACTGCTCCTTTCGACGTGAAGGAGCAGCGACTCTACTCCGAGCTCCTCCCGGGTAACTGAGCTCCTCACCCGATCTCGAAGGGTGCGCCCAGCCACCCTGCGAAGGAAACTCATTTCGGCCGCTTGTATTCGCGATCTTGTCCTTTCGGTCATTACCCAAATCTCATGACCATAGGTGAGGGTGGGAACGTAGATCGATCGGTAAATCGAGAGCTTTGCCCCGACTCAGCTCCCTCTTTACCACGACAGACCGATACAGCGACCGCATCACTGCTGACGCCGCACTGATCTATCTATCGATCTCACGCTCCATCCGCCCCTCACTCGTGAACAAGACCCTGAGATACTTGAACTCCTCCACTTGAGGTAAGGACTCCCCACCGACCTGTAGAGGGGAAGCCACCTTTTTCCGGTGGAGAACCATGGCCTCAGATTTGGAGGTGCTGATCCTCATCCCGGCCGCTACACACTCGGCTGCAAACCGCCCCAGAGCAGCTGAAGGTCCTGGTTTGTTGAAGCCAACAGAACAACATCATCCGCAAACAGCAGAGATGAGATCCTGAGGCTCCCAAACCGGACACCCTCCGGCCCCTGGCTGCGCCTACAAATTCTGTCCATAAAGGTAATGAACAGAACCAGTGACAAACACGCCCTGGCGGAGACCAACACGCACCGGGAACAGGTCTGACTTACTGCCGGCAATGCGAACCAAGCTCCTGCTGCGGTCATACAGGGAACGGACAGCCCTTAGCAGAGGGCCCCGGACCCCATACTCCCGGAGCACCCCCCACAGGGCACCATGAGGGACACGGTCAAACGCTTTCTCCAGATCCACAAAACACACGTGGACTGGCTGGGCGAAGTCCCACGAACCCTCGAGCACCCGACGGAGGGTATAGAGCTGGTCCAGTGTGCCACGACCAGGAGGAAAACCGCATTGTTCCTCCTGGATTTGAGGTTCAACTATCGGCCGGATCCTCCTCTCCAGCACCCTGGAGTAGACCTTACCGGGGAGGCTGAGGAGGGTGATCCCTCTGTAATTGGAACACACCCTCCGGTCCCCCTTCTTAAAGAGAGGGACCACCACCACCGTCTGCCAATCCAGGGGCACTGTCCCCGACCGCCACGCGATGTTGCAGAGACGTGTCAGCCAAGACAGTCCTACAACATCCAGAGACTTAAGGTACTCGAATCTCATCCACCCCCGGAGCCACCGAGGAGCTTTCTCACCACCTCGGTGACTTCAGCCCCGGTGATAGGCGAGCCCACCTCCGAGTCCCCAGCCTCTGCTTCCCCATCGGAAGACGTGACGTCGGGATTGAGGAATAATAAAAAACGACAAAAATATGCCCTTAAGGTTGTGTAAGACACATATCTAGCAGTATAATTAGTGACTCTCAGTGGAGGCTGGCCCAGCCCCTGGTACTTGTGCTGGCGGTTGGTGTACTTGTACCTGTGCTGGGGGTCGGTGTACTTGCATCTGTGCTGGGGGTCATGTACTTGTATCTATGCTGGGGGTCGGTGTACTTGTACCTGTGCTGGGGGTCGGTGTACTTGTATCTGTGCTGGGGGTCGTGTACTTGTATCTGTGCTGGGGGTCGGTGTACTTGTACCTGTGCTGGCGGTCGGTGTACTTGTACCTGTGCTGGGGGTCGGTGTACTTGTACCTGTGCTGGGGGTCGGTGTACTTGTACCTGTTCTGGGGGTCGGTGTACTTGTATCTATGCTGGGGGTCGTGTACTTGTATCTGTGCTGGGGGTCGGTGTACTTGTATCTGTGCTGGGGGTCGTGTACTTGTATCTGTGCTGGGGGTCGGTGTACTTGTATCTATGCTGGGGGTCGTGTACTTGTATCTGTGCTGGGGGTCGGTGTACTTGTACCTGTGCTGGGGGTCGGTGTACTTGTACCTGTGCTGGGGGTCGGTGTACTTGTACCCGTGCTGGGGGTTGGTGTACTTGTATCTGTGCTGGGGGTCGGTGTACTTGTATCTGTGCTGGGGGTCGTGTACTTGTACCTGTGCTGGCAGCTGGTGTACTTGTACCTGTGCTGGGGGTCGTGTACTTGTATCTGTGCTGGCGGTTGGTGTACTTGTACCTGTGCTGGGGGTTGGTGTACTTGAGCAGTTCGGCCAGCTGCAGAGGGTACTTGCAGATCTTTTGGACAGGTGTAAGCAGGAAGCCGTCCAGAGAGATGTCGATCATCCGTTGCAGCAGGCGGCACGCCTCGAAGAAGAACACGTACTTGTTGACCTTCATGAGCCTGGACAGTTGGACGCACGCATTCGGGTGGTTGTTACAGTACTCGGAGTAGATCTGGAACTCTGTTTGCTGTCGGGTTCGGCACACAAATACAAAGTCAGTAGTAGAACCAACAACCCGGCCATAATGATCTTCTGCCTTCTTTAAATGTCCTATTTATTATTTATTTTTGTTTTGCAAACATTAACAGTGTGTACATTATTTACAGTGAAGAAGAAAGTATATTTATACATTTGTACAGAGATGAGAGGGACATGAGATAGTAGACTAGAATAGATTGAACACTGGCAGGGGTATAGAATTGGGAGAGGGGACTTGTACGTTCCTGGTAAAGTTGACTACAATATATATGAATGAATGCATACATTTTTTTCATTTATATTATTATTATCTCAATGATCAATTTTCCCTTTACAATATGGCAGCGGCGTGCCGTCCATACAAGCAGAGCAAGCAGTGATTGCCCAATCAAATCTTAAAAAAAAAAAAAAAATGCTTCAAGTTGAAACTCAAATGCCTCCATGAGACATTGTACCCTTTACTACACTCTAGTGGTCATTTGAGAAACTGCCTGCTTGACTATCACCATAGACTGTATATACTGTATAATGGACAGCTTCTCCTCACTCCTCCCCGTTTACCATAATGACCACGCTCGTGGGGGAAATCATGGCTGCTTTACAGCTCTGACGAAGCATGTTCCTAAAAAGGACATAAGGGCGGGATCTTCACTCTTGACTCAGCCCTTGTGTGACGTGTAGCTCGCGCTGCATCAATGCTAACAGTCCGACCCTCATTAAGTACGAGATTTAAAAAATTCTTCTTACGAAAATCAGCCTGGTCCCCTTAAATGTAACTAACCCAGCGTTACCACAGGAGGAATATCTAGCTCTAGATAGTTCCAAAAAAATTGGGACCAGGCGTTGTTTTTAACATGGTTAAAGTCCAATGCTTTTCAATAGGGGACCAGCGGCGATATGGAGGTACTACAGCAATGGCGGCCCCTAGTGTTGTGGCCAAAAAGCAGAGCAGCCAGCGGCCATTGACTATCACCCACACACATCAATGTTGTTTCATTTTGCACTGTGTGAGCGGCATGGCTAAGCTGCGAACAGCACAGGTTGCTTTGCACATGCACTCTGAGGACTAATCTATGTTCAAGAGCAGCTTTATTGAAAAAGAGAGTAAGCAGAGCGTTGCCCCGATTATGGCCCCTCTGCACATGCGTGATTGAATGGAGGCAAAAAAATTATGAATATTGTGGTGTTTCTTGTAGAAAATGTTTGTATGGGATAAAGAGTCATCATGAGTAGTTATTATATAGAATAGGACAGAGGGTTCATGACGCAGTTGGAGCAAGGGCAGAAAGTGGAACGATTGGACTATTACCCTGAGTGGACATCCAAAGTGCTCATTTGTGGGAAAACAGGACGCTTTTCTTAATACAAGACCAATGAGGCTTCGGGCTGCACCAGGACACTAAAGGTGAGTGTTGGCGAGGCTGTTGAGTGAGTGAATTTGTATAGTGTGCCATGAAGCAGCATAGAGTCGAAATGTCCAGCAATTTAAAAATATAATATAAATCTTTATGGACTGGAGAGACACATTGATGAGGTGTCTTAGTATTTTGGAAGGTAAACAAACATAGGCCTAGTTCACGTCATTGTGTATGTTGTGCTATCGGTTTGTGTCTGGTTGATCGATGCAGAAGCCCATATGCATCAGTGAATATTTTGGACATAGCGTCGATAAACTTTAGAAGCAGAAAACGTTTTAAGCTTGTGCTTAAATAATTTAACTTGTAAATTAAATCATTTGTAGAAATATGTTAATAACCGTGAGAATTATGGAATTATGAATAGGACATTTTGATAATATTGTAAAACTGCAAAATGTTTGTACGTATGTCCTTCTGACTAGAATTCTTCCTGGAAAACACTTTCAGCTAAAAACACACTTTGTGAATGCCGAAAAATTTGCGTAAGGAGGCCTTACGAAACCCTACTGTTCGTATATGGTGATACTGTACCTTCAAATGGACATATTCTGATCAAGTGTCATTCTGGGGAGGTTACCCAGGTATTATTGTATTTTTACTAATATCGAGCATTTTATGATGCCCTATATATTTTTTATAAATATTTTGTTGAACTAACAGCCAGCCTTTATGAATGCAGGTGTTTACCATTGCAGCAGGAAGAATTTAGAATTGAATCATGTGTTCCAGGGTGCTGGCAGGACAGTTGAAGCCTGGTCCTTAGACCCAAAGATACCCTTCAGCTGGGAGGCCAAATGTCTTCAATTATAAATAAAAGTTTCGAAAACTACTTTTAACAAAAGAAGAGGCGTCAAAGGAAATGGTTAGCATAGAAACAAAAAGAGTGAAATCTTAGCACTGTTAGGCCCCTTTGCCTGGGGCTGTGGACTTACATGTTGTAGGAAGCAGGCGCCGACTTCGCTGATGTGGGGCTGTTCCTTGTTGAAGCGTTTCTCCAGTTCTTTGAGGAACCTTCTCTGATAGCGGTAGATCTCCTCAATGTTCCCAAAGATGGTCCTCAGCTGCTCTTCACTGAACATGTCTGTGCGTTTCCTGCACTGCTTGATGTAACCCTGAGGAGGACATGCATGTCAGCAATATCTCTGCATATACTATACACTGCAATGACTGCTGGGTAGTCAGGAGAGTGAAGAGGTTTCCAGGTCCATCACACCAACAGAAAAAGAAAAAAAATAATAATAACGGACTCTCATAGTGGTGCATCATTGGTCTATTGGCTTGAACTGGGTGCACCGGCAGTCTGGACTGTTTGAGACATGAGCAAAACAATAAGCAGGATAAAGCCAAATGCAATCCCTATTTGTTTACAAATGGCAGATTTGCAATTTGGTAGAAGAAATGTCATTTACAAGAAATAATTATATTGTACACATAAAACTATTGAAATCTACATGGAAAAAAAAGTGCCAGTGACTTGTATGTAGAGGACCATAATGTGCAACTGTCTTTGTAGGCTCTCAGTTGTACAGGAGTTGCCCAGTCTAGATGAAGGTTATTGAGTCATCATCTGTACTCTGTAGTTGAAGTGTAGGACGTTTTGCCTCTCAGCCAGAAGGTTCTGTCAGTGACACTAAGGGTAAAACAATACCCACGTTAACATGAAACAAGAAACATGTTTTATATTAGGAAATTGGAGCTGTAATACAGTGTAAAGGTATACAGTATAAACTAACATATTAGACTGTAAACTAATATGACATTAATTTTGTACTTGCTTGGGTGCAAAACCAAAATCAGATGGAGAAGCCTGCTAACATTGCACTTTTACATTCAAACTAACAGTGTAACAAGTCTCTAAATGAGCAGCTACGCTCATTTAGCCTTAATAATTTCCAAAGTGAGGGGGAAGTAGGTTGACACAAAGATAACACCAACACAAATATGTCAATCAAAACAAAGGAAGCTAGCATTTTTTGTGCACAGGGTCAATTGTTGCAGCAGATGATAAAGCTGTTAACTAGGCTAGCTGCTTTTTCGCGTTAGGGGTGTGTGCGCTGATCTACTGTACCAAAGTAAGCCTGTGCGTTCGCGCAACCCAACATTCGCTGTTCATATTAAACTTTACTAGGCCCGAGCACCATCAGGGCTGGCGAAGGGCCTCTTGTAATCGTATAGAGCACTCCCCCAAAGTGCGCTCGCCTCCTATCAAACATGCACTTACGCACTCCTCTCGTCGTGCACGTGCAATTTTCGTAGAATCCTAAAAATCGGTACAGACGTGCATCATGACAAGTTGAGCAAAAAATATTATTACGGCAATGCCGTCGGCCATATTGGATGTCGCCTCTATTTTTCACTTTGTACAAAATCTATCTCCTCCTAGACCGTTTATAGGAACAAGCTAATTTTGGGTGGAAAATAATCTTGAGAAATAGAACTTTAAAAGTTATCCAAATTTTTTTTCTAACTTTTACGTTTTTTATGCGGCAAAGCCGCAAACTGGACGAAGTATTTTGCAATTTTTCGCAAACAATAAATGGCTCCCATTCGCACATATGAAGCCCGATTTTGATCATTTTTTTGTCGGGTGTTAAAGTCAGAGTCCTAAACACTCTCATTAGGCAAAATTCAAATTTGTCGCGATAGCGCCCCCTATAGGAATTATATGGTGAGTACAAATTTTAGTTTTACGAAAATTAAAATAATTTGGCACAAAATTCTATTTGGTCGCTCCGATCAGAAAAGTCAATCACACCTATGTCATATTTTTCACGGTGTTGCCGTAGCGATGACCAGAATGTCCCATTTTATTCTGATGAAAAAATGTTAAACTCCATAATTCAGCAACATGTGCTTTTTCTATCTCCTCTGAGGAAAACCTGGTGAAGAAGATCTAGAGAAGTGAGGAACCAAAGGTTATCCAAAGTACTTGGATAAACTAAGTATTTTCAACCCTAAGTAAAATGTTAAAATATGCTTCAGTTTGCAGATATAGTGTGATACAAATTCATACACCACGCTCCAAATTATTATGCAAATTGTATTTCAGTATCAAAAAGGTAAAAAAAAAAAAAAAAGTTTCAATGAAACTCATGGATGGTGTCGTGTCTCAGGCTCTATGAATCACTGACATGAATCTCAGAGACCTGGGATGATTAGTTTTCAGGTTAAGGGAAAAACTACTGAAAAAGGACGTTCCACATTATTAAGCAGATCATCATTTTCAAGTAATATGGTAAAGAAAAAGGGTCTTTCTGCAGATGAAAAGAGTGAAATAGTTGAATGCCTTGGTCTAGGTATGAAAACCTTCGATATTTCATGAAAGATTAAGCGTTATCATCGTACTGATAAGAGATTTGTGGATGATTCAGACACACACAGGTTTGTGCAGATAAAGGCACAATGAGGACGGTTTCAGCCAGACAAATACATCAGATTAAGAGAACAGCAGCTACAAAGCAGCAGACAGGTATCTGTAGCTGCTGGTGCCTCGGGAGTCTCCCGAACATCAAGGTGTAGGACCCTCCAGAGGCTGCAGTTGTGCATAAACCTTCTATCCGGCCTCCCCTAAACTGTTAATTGAAGCTGATGAACAGAAATGGCTGCAGTGGCTCAGAAATACAGGAAGACTCATTTTCAAACAGTCTTGTTCACTGATGAGGCCGTGTGACCCTGGATGGTCAGATGGATGGAGTAGTGGATGGTTGGTGAATGGCCACAATGTCCCAACAAGGCTGTGACGTCAGTAAGGAGGGGGCGGAGTCATGTTTTGGGCCAGAATCATGGTGAGAGAGCTGGTCGGCCCCATTAGGCCCTTTTAGGATCCCTGAAGGTGTGAAAATGACCTTTCTGACTGACCACTTTCTTCTATAGTACAAAAAGAAGAGCCGTGTTTTCCTGAACAAGATCCTCTTCATCATGACAACGCACCATGTCCTGCTGTAAAGAATCACTGGCTGCTATGGGCATAAAAGGAGAGAAACTCATGATGTGGACCCCCTCCTCCCCTGACCTCAGCCCTATTGAGAACCTTTGGAGCCTCAACAAGAAAAACTTCTATGAGGGTGGGAGGCAGTTTTCATCCAAACAGCAGCTCTGGGAGGTTATTCTAACATCCTGCAAAGAAATCCAAGCAGAAACTGTCCAAAAACTCACAAGTTGAATGGATTTAAGAAGGTCCTATGGTAAAATATAACTTGACCTATTGAGATGTTTTTGATTGAAATAGGATTTGATTTCAGTAAATATGACCTCCTAATGCTGCAAATTCAACAAATGACCATAATTAAATGCAAGCTTTAAAATGTATTGAAACGATGAGTTGCATAATAATTTGGAACAGTGGATTTTGAGGTTTTTACTATATTTATTTTTGAAATAAATACTGTTTTCACTGGGAGATTTTTTCAACCAGATTTAAATGATTCTCGACCAGTTAAAGACTTTCATTTCAGTTGACAATTTAGGAAATCAGAGAAAAATGTCATTTGCATAATAATTTGGAATGTGGTGTTCACATTTTTCTCTGTATAATGTATAAATTAAGAGCAGGGTTCTCAGTATTGTCAAAAAACTGTTGTTTTTTTTTCTGACAAAAAACTTTGTCAGATACCGAGAGGGCACATTAGCGCATTCCAAAAATCCTAAAACTAAGACCCTAGGGAAAAAACTTAAAAAACAAACATAAAGACAGTAACAATACCGTAAATTTAGATTGAGGGAGACAAAGGGGGCAGGGCGGTCGGCGAGGGCCGATAATCGCCGCTTGCGGCTATAATTTATGTTGTTATTGGCGTTAGACCGGTGAGGGACACAACCACGGGGTTATTGCTTAAGCAACACTTTTAGGCTATTTTTTTGTGAGGCAGGAGACCTACGCCTTTACTTCTGAAAGAGACAAAACCTCCTACTGTTGCAAACGAATAAATCATAATTGATGATATAATCACGCCCTGAGCCTGTGCCTTCAATCTGTTCATTTGAATTTAAGCATCAGATTAAATGTCAAGCAGACTTTTCTACGTAATTTTCGTTTTTGTTTTCAATTTGACATGGATTCTAAAGGAGGAAGGCAGGGCGATGTAAAGAGGAAAATAGTGTGAAGATTTCCATAGAAGAGCAGCGCTCTCAGTGATGTTTGTCATGAACCACGACTCAATCGACCTCTCTTTAAAACTGCACCAGGTGGAAGATCTGGCCCTGTTCTTAGAGTTCAGCTATTATTTCTAGTTTGCTGTAACCTACCTCGCAGATGTCCTTGAGGTGCTTGATGTAGTCACGCTCTGTGCTCATGATCTCATTGATGACGTTGGACCTCATCAATTCTTTGCAGGGCAGGCTGGGTCCCAGGCACATGCTAAGGCGAGAGGGGTCATTCTGTCCCTCCTCCAAGGGGCAGAGGTACTCCTCCATCGGCTCGTCCTGGTTCACGCGCAACTGCATACACCGCAACAGAGAGACCGTTTAAAATGGTTTACGACAAGGACTGCATAAGTGGTTAATCTCCACAATTGTGTCCTCAAAACATTGTGTGTCAATACGAACTGCCAATGTGTTGAGTCATTATTTCCTGTACAGGTACATTACACTCAAGTAAGAATGTCAGAAGAAATAAAAATTAAATAATTAATAATATAATTAATTAATTAATAACAATTAAAAACACAGTTGGACAGGCCACAATTAGCCATTACCAAGGTTCTTTAACTCTGCCTGTTTGTCAGTGTGGTCATCGCCTTCTTTGTACAACCCGTTTTAGAGACAAGCTGTCACTGATCTGTCCCTGGCCCACAGTTGTTTTGGACAGTTTTTTTTAAGTGCTGTCTAAATGTTAATGCACTAAATAAAGATTACTTGCTAATATGCTGAAGAAACATTGGTAGCCTTCAAATGGAGCTCCAGTATTCCCTGCCCATTGCACACAGGAAAGTTAGTCTGGTAACGGAGCAATTGTATGAACAGGCAGGCCTAACGCGCACAGATTGTCACGGAAATAAACCAAGCAGCAATTAGTGGACGTGATGACTGCTGTAGTCCAATTCAGAAAATATGAACTGAATATAAACTGATGACAGACTCCTTTATCCATGCTCAGTTTTGGCTAATAACTTTTGCGCATGTCACTGTTGATTGAACTACAACATAGCAGCGAAGCGAGGGACATAACCAGGTCAATTCTCTGTGAGTCGTGTTTGGCTCAGCCTCAACCGCCAATCAGTCACTTGTTTACCGTGTGTGTCCAGACCAAGGCCGAGGGAACCCAGGGTGCTGAGGGCGCTGCAGCACCCCCTGGTGGATTGTCTATGCATTACAGGCAATATTAAATAAAAAAGCAAAGAAATAGCGTTTTGGGGGGCAATCTTGCCTCTCAGCACCCCCTAGCCAAAATATCTTCCCACGGCCCTGGTCCAGACCCACCTTTCCCGCAGAAAAGAAGTGGGTGTGGTTTACCAGGCTATTAAAAATGTCACTGACGTGCAGCCTATAACCTAGTTCTGAGTTCTGAGCGTAGTCACTGAGATCTGATCCTTACCCGTACGAAGCTGGCAGGGAACCAGCCCTCACTGTCCTGGATGCGCCCCCACCACCACTCCTTATTAGTGGCGTCCACCACTTCGATCACATCCCCCGCCTTAAAACCCAGCTCCTGGTCATCCATTGTCACATGATCCCATAGAGCCTCTGCGTACACCACACTGCCATCACTGATCAGCTGCAAGATAGGAGAGGACATCAGGATACACAGTGGAACATCATTGACAGAAAATTCAACTTAGATACTGTATATCAATTTGAAACATTTACTATAGATTACTGATATAAACATGGATAGTGTTGGAGATTTCATTCACTCCACACAGTGGTGCTAAGCTACGTGTGTAGCTTCAGTTTCCCCTGGGGTATACTGACAGAAGCACTGTTTTTGAGTGGGAGGGAAAACCGGAGCACCCGGACAAAACTTACGCAGACACAAGGAGAACATGTTTGGTGACAAGATTGAAAAGTGACGCTGTTTGACAAGTAGTTTTAAGTTTTTGGTTAAATTGATCATTTTTCTTTTCTTTTTTTTCTTTCTCATTTTGTGCAGCTATAACTGATCAGAAAACATCAGAATAGTTCAGATTAACATGACAGAGTACAGAGGCGTGGAGAATGGCTCAAATTGTATTGTCATTGCTTGCGTGAACTGGTACCCAAAACTGTGACTACATTTACAGATATTTTTGGCAACTTTTAAAAGCTAAAAATGATCAGAGCAGATGAGTGAAAAAGGATTCAAGCTCCCATTGAAGCGCTTTACACAAACATGCAGCTTCTCAGGAATACTTCTGGTTGGTTTGTTGGTTCAAAAGTCTGTGAAGCCCTGAAATCAAGTAAACCGCCTTTGCTATGCCCAATCCCATCAGACCTTGGAAGCTCAGCAGGGAAGGGCCTGGTCGGTACTTGGATGGGAGACCGTTTGGTAACACCAGGAAGCCTAGCGAATGGAGTGAGTGAGTGAGTGGTTGGTGGTGGTCGGAGGGGCCGATGGCGCAGACTGGTTGCCTCGCTTCCGTCAGTCTACCCCAGGGCAGCTGTGGCTACAATAGTAGCTTACCACTACCGAGTATGGAGTGAACGAATAGTGCAATGTAAAGCGTCTTTGAGTGTCCAGAAAAGCGCTATATAAAACCAATGCATTATTATTATTATTATTATAAAAGCTTCAAATGTGTCTGTCTGTGAGGTCACTCAACCAAGATGGCAGATGGTGAGAAGAAAAAGTAAGAAGTAGAAAAAGTAAGGAGAGCGTGGAATAAGTAAGTACACCGCCTGAATCTCACTGAACTGCAGCAGGTTTGTAAAGAGGAATGGTCCAAGATTCATCCTGATCATGGTGAACGTCTAATCTGCAACTACAGGAAAGCAGTTACTGCAGCAAAAGAAGTGGTTAATTTAATACAGGGGTTCACTTACTAATTCACATTCATGTTGTGAATGTCTCAGGTTTTTATGCAAAATATCTTGATAAACTTGTGGATTATTGTTTCTATTGATGATAACACGTTGTCCGGGCCTTGAGGAAACAAAACAGTCCCACACCATGATTCTCCTGCTCCAGACTTCACAGTGAGGAGAGGGTTTTGATACACATACACACATGACGTTGTGTGTTCCTCCCAAACTGTTCAACTTTGGTTTGCGAAAGAGCTGTTGGATGATCCACAACACTTATGGCAAAATTTAATGTGGACTGACTAACCCAAAGTTTAATTTTTTGAGCAGAAAACACATCGTCATGTGTGGAGGAAAAACTGGAACAGCACCAACATCAAAACCCTCTGAAGTCTGGAGCAGGATAATCATGGTGTGGGGCTGTTTTGTTTCCTCAGGGCCTGGACAACGTGCTATTATCAATGGAAAAATTAAATAAAGTTTATCAAGATATTTTGCAGAAAGACATGAGACATTAAAAAACATGTGAATAAGCAAGTGAACCCCTGTATTAAATATCTGCTGACTCTTCTTTTGCAGTAACAACTGTACAGCCAATAAGTTTACATACCCTGTGGATTCTCTTTTGTTTTGGCCATATTTCATGTAAACAACAACTTTTTTTACTGGTCAGTGATGCCATTTATTTAAGAAATTAGAGAAAATAAATTTGTTAACTAATTTCAGATCACTGTAACAAAAATAAAACACCAAAATAACCCTGTTGAAAAGTTTGCTCTCCCCAGTTCTTATTACTGTGTATTTCCCCCTTTAACATCAATGACAGCTTGGATTCTTTTGTGGTCGTTGTGGAGAAGGGAGGTCAGGAGACTGAGATGGGTGCACTTTTCATCATAGACCTTGTTGACATAATAAAGGCACTAGTTCTTAATCAAATTTCCACAACTTTAGCTTCACAAGTGTCATCTGTAGAGTACAGTAACAAATATAAAACATTTGACAAAAAATTCAAAATGGAGATATCTGCTTTTGCAAATGAACTCCACATTTCTCATTAGGTTCTATAGATACTCTAGCCTGGCTAACGCCAGACTAAAATCACAAGTGATATTTAGTCTGGGGACACCAATTCATTTTCTCGTAGGAGAGGTGTGGTTTACGATCGTCCATAGCTGTTTATTGGCCGCTACAAATGTCTATCATATTCGTCTGCACGTAGCAATAGCCAATCGTATCATCGTATCCGATGACATACCCACTGTAAACTTTCGAGCTAAACTATTTAAAACACGGTCTAAAGCTTGATCGAAAAATAGCATTGCGTCTGCTGCTGTCATGTTGGATCCGTAAATAAACTTTTTTTTTTTTTTAATAAACTACAAGCTTCCGTATATCGAATACCTCGTCATCGTCTTGCCGTCCCTCCCGTTCTGTGATTGGTTCCCAAATCCATGCAAAAATTTCGGCCATGATCCCCAGGCTGTTGTGCAGTTCCAAATGATTCGAGCACACACAGTCAGTCTCCAGTTTAAAAAATATATAATTCTGGCAAATATTTCATGGTCTGAGCTTTACAGGGTTGAAATTTTTCCACCTTAGTACAAATAAGTACAATGTGTATTTTTTATGCAAATGTATGGTTGCAAGTTTTCCCAAGATGTCATATTCAAATAAACTGTATTCACTTGCCACCTTTTATTCACTAATGGCCTCAAAGGAGGTGTTCTGGGACATGAAACAAGCAGGTTTCAATGAATGAAACTTAATTCATAGGTATGTTTTGCTGAGACAGTAGACTTTTAACCTTTATGGGCGTTTTCACACAGGCTGTAGTTAGGTTGCCATAAAAGGGCTCTCGACCAAAAGCGGCACTTTTGGGTCAGTGTGAATCCAAGCACAGCAGTTTCGACCGGTCTAAGCAGAGGACTCGGAGCAGCCTGTTGCCGCACTCGCATGTGACCAAACGGGAAGGCGGCCGACCTCGGGCCGAACTACTATCGCTTTCACGCCTCTTTTTTGCAAAGTCAAAATGAATATAGCCACGCACTGCATGACAGGGCATTTGGATTATTGTCTGACGGGGCAAAATGTATCAACTTTGTATCCTCAGGTATGTCTCCCTTGTTCCCCTTCGTTCCCTTCATGCTGCACAGTAAACCTTTCCACTCCATGAGCCGATTAGGTTCATTTCTCCTCGCTTCGCTTATCAGTCTCACTCTATTTAACCACGAGAGAGAGAAATTACCACTGCGTAACATCGGGGAAGTGCGCATGTGCGTGTCGGCACATTGATAGGTCGATGCCAGTTGTCATGGCAATCATAATTATGTGCCTGATGGTGTGACTTGCACTGCTCTATTGCACTATGTGGTATGTCCACACTCATATCTGCTGCCAACACTGAATGCACTTGCACATCTGTGAAAACACACATGCTGTTGTTCTATGTCATGTTCTAAAACATGTTTTATGCTTCATGTTGCACGATTGTATGGAAAAAAATTCTACTTTGTGGACCTGTTCACGAACAATGGCAATAAAATCTATTATGTTTCTGATATTTCAGGGGAGTATTGCTAAGGTCCACAAAAAATAAAAGGTGCAAGCAAAAGATGTTTCATTATTGCTCTTTATGCTTTATTAATGTACAAGCAATAAATTACAAAATACCAGTATAATCTTTGAGACTAGAAACGGAGTAATACAAGTGTGATAAAAGTTAATGTGAGGAATGACAGCAGAGGGTCTAGCTTCCTGAAATTGGGCTCATACTGTGTTGTAGCAAATCTGAGACACAATTAAAGATGTCATGTCTGTCAGCCTGCTTGTGTCCTGATTTTTGTTCTTAACTGAAAATGATGTCTCACATACAAATGCAAGGTAACAGGTGCAGGTACATGGCAATGGCTACATTTTTATAATTCAGATCCGGGAACAACTTTGATCCAAAAGTCTGTAATATTGTGTTTTGAGCCTGAACATCTGATGGGAACATGTCTAATAAGCGCATGCTCAAGAATCAGGCCCCACCAGGCCCATAGGCTACACAGACATTTGTGTACAGAATCTGAATGGGTAATGCTCGTCACATGCCTGTACCCACATGTCACACATGAAAAACATCATAACGCTGTGACTGAGACTTGCATTCCTATAATCGGAACTGACGCTGTCAACAAACGCCCTCTTGTGGTTGTAAAGTGAGTACCTTTCTAAAAAACAAATGAGCATGAGTACAAATTGTTGTAGTGAAGCTTAAATTGTTGACTGGAATGGGTTTGGTTGTGTTGAGGTAGAAGTTTTACTTCTACTCATAAAAACTTCTTCTTAGGTCTTTTATTTATTTATTGGTTTATTTGGTAGAAACAGTGCATGTTAATGAACATACATGGGTCCCTTGCATGTAAACACGCCATTCTGGATTGTAGCCTTGGGATAATTTCCATCCGTCTTCCCCATACGCACTCTCATTCATCCTGGCCTATTGTACATGTTTTTAGTAGTAGGGGAAACTGGAGTACCCGGGGGAAACCTATGCGGACACGGGGAGAACATGCAAACTCTACACAGAAAGGCCCCGTCCATGTGGGAATCGAACCTGGGACCTTCCAGCTGTAAAGCACGAGCTCTAGCATGCCGCCCATTTGGTCAGAATGTGACACTGGACACAAGCCAGATTGGACTATATCAGACCCAGGCTCCTCCCTAGAGGTGAAAATGGAAGAGAGATCCACACAACTGTATGCTCACTGGTTGAGAACTGTGGATGTGCGTGTCTTTCCTCCACATCTCCTCCCAGGAGGAGGAAATCAAAACTGCAAATCTATTCAAGCCACTTGTTTACAGTGGGCAACAATATTTCTCTGATGGACTACAGTGGTTCAAAGTGGGCCTGATACTGCATCTGAACTTACTGTGAACTGGGTTTACTCACATTATTAGACACAAGATTTGCTTTTACTCAGTCTATTCATGAACTTACATGGAAGTACAATGTGCAATATGCCCTTCTCCTACACTGACTGGTTTTCATAAACACACATAAAATGAGAAAATCCCTTCTCAGCATTTCAGTTAAGTTGAGATTTATTTATTTATTTATTTTCATTCTACCGTCCAAACACTGCATCCTCCAATCAGACGGCTGGTTACAACCAAATAAAGTTATTTCTATGAGGATTCATTAATTCATTATTGTCTAAAAACATAAACTTAAAGTAAAAGACTGAGGCAAGAAGCATGTATACAATTTGTTGCTATGCTTATTTCAAGTGATGGCAATGAAAAGGATGAAACAGGATTCTTTGAAAGGAAAAGTGAATATTTTTGTGAATATTTATTTGAATAGAGTCCATTGTAACCTTTCAGTTAATAACTCACTTTTGCCTAAATGTCACACACATTCTTTTGATTCTCATGCTCACTGTGTACCTGCACCTGTGTGCTGCCGCTGCCGCCATGTTGAACCCCCATGTGCTCTCCTGTCCCACCACTTGGACTAGAGCGGCCCTGGCACAATTGGTTCTTCTGAATCCAAATCCAAGAGCAGAGTGTTAGCAGTGTCACCTCACAGCACCACGTCCCCAGATTAGTTCCTATAGACTGGGAAGGACATTGTCTCTGAATAGTCCAGTTTCACATGACAACCCAACACCGATTCTCCAGGACTTTGGACTGTAATCCTGACTCAAAATTGATGGTCAGGGTGGAGCTGGAGTCTCTGAAGATGTTTGGCCACTCTCTCAAGCATTGGTTGATTACTGGGCTTACATTTTCCGTTGTGTTCTTGGTTGAGACACTCTACTCAACTGGTTCCTTTGTTGTAAGGCGCTTTGTGTTTCCAAAGATGCTGTATAAAATGATGTGACCACCTCCAACTTGGTAAACTGCCCTGTCTGATTCTACTGAAGAGCTGACGCAATATCTGTGTCTCAAGAAACCAATAAATAATCCATTCTCTTTCAGGTCTAACTGGGATTTACACTTTTTTTCCTTACAGAGCTTAAAATCAACATGCAGGCTAACTTAAATTGTAAAAAATGTCAAGTTTACGCTGGTTTTAGTTCTGATCTTTCTCATTTAATCCGAATTTAGCCTTTTTTGCTTTGGTCTTTGGTTGGCGTTGACAGTTTTAATGAAGGAACAAATAAATGTAGTTTTTCAAATTGTAACTGAATGGATTGCACTGTAAAAAATAGTTTGCAAAATATTTCCATAATGTATACAGTATATATCGCAATATTGTCTCTACTGTGCAGCATTACACTACTGAAAGGCAAGTAAGAACATGAGCACCACATTGATGATGATGAGGAGCATCATGATGATGAACACAACCACCTTTTGCGTGTCAGGCGGCAGGTTGCAGCGCAGCAGGATGTTTAAAAATCCCATCCTGTGCCGTCCCCAGCGGCCCGTGCCACTTCCACGCGCCATGAGCAGCCCGTCCTGCTCACTGGCTGGCCCCTGCCCCTCTGCCTGCTCCTCCTGTGGCCTACCCCGATCCCGGCGGTCCCTCAGCCCCCCGCACCACACTGCAGCGCTCTCTTCCACAGCTGCGCTCCTCCCTCGCTCCTCCGCCTCTCCTGCCACCTTGAAGCCTGCCTCGGAGTAGGCAAGAGCTATGCTCAAAACATTCACAGTAGGCTAGGCTAATCGCCCAGTAAGGCAATCAATATCCTGGATAAAGATGTGAGATGGGTCCACTGGGCTGTCCACTACAGTAACCCACTTACCTACTGCTTGAAATGCCCTTTACTTGATGCTGAAGTTACTAAATGCAAAAACAATTGGGTGGCTAAAGAGCTTGGGATTACCTCTTAAAAACCGCAACGTATTCTGGAAATATTTAGAAAACAAGAGCAACTTTTCCTGTAGTGACTTGGATTCCAATGCAGATCTTTTCTCAAAATTGTTTGTATGTTTTATAGCTTTTATTGTATAGCTATAGATTGGCTATGGATATGTTCTAGTTTACACAAAAGTTGCAGATATCTAACTTTCAATTTAGAGGATTATTGCTCATGAGCTTAGCATCCTAGCATCTTCCTAACTGTGGAATTACTCAAACAAGAGTACTGCAGGTGAAGATGGTGAAGATCAGAAAATGAAGAAGTTAATTAGCTGAACAGCATCTTGTAGCTTTTGAGTTATATTGTAATATGGTTTCAGCGGCCTCCTCGTCCTTCTTCTTCTTCTAATTATCCTGCTTTGAAATCCAGCCAGGAGATGAACACAGGCCCAGATGTTTGCTAATTAGCTTAACTGTAGCTTGATGCTTCACTGTCAAATACTGTCACATACTATGCGTAGCACATCATAGTCACACTATTGCAGGAGTCCTCTGTTTCTTCCTCCTCAACTGCTCCTCTTTAAAATTCCGTAACAGCCCTTTCTGTGTCGTCTGCAAAACAAGCTGCTCGATGCCGGCTAGGCTAGCTCAAAATTAGCCTCATCTTTTGAGAAGCCATTTGCAAAGATCAAGCACATTGCTATTCATGCTCAATGCATTCAGTCTCTCTTGCGATAATACCAGTCACGATAATGCTCTAAAAATCCAAATGTGCAGCTTGTGAAGTCCAACGGCTCATGGCTTTGAAATCTGGACACCTCCTTTCTTTCCTTTTCCTCTCTCCGAGCTCTTCACAACGTACTTGAAGAAGACCAAGGCAGGCCCAGATTTTTGCTGAATACCTGTTTTGAGGTATATAGTTCCACAATCCCCGATTCCAAAGCCTATCGTAATGGAGTCAGCATATTACAGGCAGTCTGTGAATTGTAGTCAGTCAGACACAACGCATGTCCCGGTGGTGAAATCTAGGGTGATTTCCGAAATGAGGCATTTGCATTGAAAAGAAGAAGGCATGTGCTTTGTCCTGCCGCTGCTCGAAAATAGAAAATAGGTTCCTTTTTTTCCTTCGCGTTTTAGATCTCAGATGGTCCAGAGCATCTCTCCTCAGCAGCCATCTCTTTCTCACTCTCTTTCTCTCTCTCAGCCAATCAGAAGGCTGAGTGTGGTGTCTCCTGGATACTGCAGCTTGGTTGTAGGGAGGGGGAGGGGATCGGAAGAGAACCATGCAGAATAATGCACAGCATCCAAGAGAGACATGATGGCCAACCGAAGTGACAATTTAAGTGGGTTTGATAAATGACAAAAGATAATGTAGATATATATGTATGTGTATATATAATAATAATAATAATAATAATAATAATAATAATAATAATAATAATAATTATTATTATTATTATTATTATTATTATTATTATTATTATTATTATTATTATTATTATTATTACAAAATATTACAGAATGTACAGTATTATTTAGTATAATTCAATGAGCTTTATTGTCAGTTCTGTCACATGGGATGCCCGTGCAGAGAAGCAAAATTCTGACTCCGTCCTTGGTGCAAAAAGACAAGAGTTACCAGAGCAATATCCAATATATACAGTATGTGCACATTAGGATGGGCAGGTGAGAGTTCAGCTTCCTGACAACCTGGTAGATAAAGCTGTTATTCAGTCTGTTGGACACATCATATCTTTGATTGATCTCAGCATTCTTCTCCCTGAGGCAGGACTGAAGAGGCTGTGAGATGTATTTTACTCTGAGGCTACCCTGCCCGGCCCGCTCTTCTGCAGGAGAGTCAGTGCAATGGGCTCTGTCCAGGGGTTTTAAAGGGACAATGGCTGGTTTTAATGATTACTTTAATTTTTACTTTTGTAAAAGACCTCTGATCCAACTTTTGCCTAGGTTCCTTTTTTTCCCTCGTGTTTTAGATCTGTGGCTACGCTAGTTCGGCTAACCTGAAATTGTAAGTGTACTTCACATCCTATGGAGATTAGACCAATTGCAATATATGTATTTTCTAAAGATTCTGCGGTGAACAATGAAGTCTCGGTAGATGATCACTTATTGCATGTTAATGAATTTATGAATTCATCAAGGTCCAATAAGAAAAAAAGAAAATGTTTAGCAAAGGTCCGGATCATACAAAGTCAATTTATGGGATAATATTGTACCTCCAATAATACTTACTGTGCTTTGAAAACAATGCAACTGTATCCTTTTAAATACACTGCTCCTAAATTGCAGAATGCCTATAGATTATGTTATGTATTATTAACACAATGTTGCCAGTGGAGTCCTATGTTTCTCCTATTTGCTCGTATATTGACTGATCCTTGGTTCAGTCCTAGTTTAGTCCAGGTTCAGACCTGTTCGCTGCTCATTTCAAAGAAAGCGATCGGGAAACAGCGGCATGATTTGCACTTAATGATCACACATGGAAAGTTCTATCTCTTCTGGGCTGTAGTTAGTGCTCTGCAGCAGAGAGAAACCGTGAGAGACAGAGAAACCACACATCCACTCCACTAAGGGGATTAAAAGGGGGGGTATTTTGTAAAATTGTGCAGCAGAAGTCTGAAGTTCTGTCTAAAGCAGAAACTCCATGACTTCCTTCTTCACTTCTCAGTCTGTGACTGAAGAGCAATGAGGCCTCAGCCTTTTTACTGGAAACAAAGAGCTCACTGTATTTAGCCTCATGTTACTGTCACTCATGTCTGACCTAAAGTCTCACTCTGAAGAAAGTCAACTCACATTTACACTGAGAAGGTTGGAAGCAGTTTTCATTTCGTCGACTAAAATATTTAGTCTTAATTTTAGTCAAAGTGATATTTTTGACGACTAAAATTGGACTAAAACTAAATTAAAAGTTTTTCATGAGACTAAAACTATGACTAAAATGTCCAGATATTTTAGTCGACTAAAATAAGACAAAATAAAAATGAAAGGGAGAGACTAAAATCATCCAAACTTCTATTGTCCGTCTGAAAGAGCCTCAGATCATGTAAATTCACTGTTAAAGGATCAGCTCTGAGCTTTGTTCATGTGGAGCAGCTCCAAGAAGCAGAGGAACAAGATTAAATAAGATTATAATGAATATTATCAATGCAAAGTCGAGTAAATTAGTCTTAAATTTAGTCGACTAAATTTACTTGCAATTTTAGTCAACTAAAACTAGACTAAAATTGAATTACATTTTCGTCAAAAGACTAAGACTAAATTAAAATATGTTGTCAACATTAACACTGGTTGGAAGGGCGCCCCCTTGTGTCACCTTGCATCTAAATGCCCCGAACGTAACAGTGGGTCAAAATGACCCGTGAAAGGCCACACAAGGGATGTTCTGACATCCTACAAAGAAATCCAAACAGAAACTGTCCAAAAACTCTACTAAGAATTGAAGAAGGTCCTGTGTTAAAATACAACTTGACCTATTGAGATGTTTTTGATTGAAATAGCTTTTGATTTCAGTAAATATGACCTCCTACTGCTGCAAATTCAACAAATCACCATTTTCAGTTAAAGTTACAAGATTTAAAATGTATTGAAACGATGAGTTGCATAATAATTTGGAACAGTAGATTTTGAGTTTTTTTACTATATTTATTTTTGAAAAAAATACTGTTTTCACTGGGAGATTTTCTGTTTGTTTTGTTTGTTTGTTTGTATAATTTATGGTCCCCGTAGGGAAATTTGTCCCCTGCATTAAACCCATCCTTCGGTACCGCTGGGAGCAGTGGTCGACGGCAGTGCCGCGCCCGGGGACCCACCTCCATGATGTGGAGCCAGGCTGATGGTCAGAATCACCTGGCTGGAGGATTCACCTATTGCACATGTTTTTAGTGGTAGGAGAAACCTACGCAGACACGGGGAGAACATGCAAACTCCACACAGAAAGGTGGGAATTGAACCTTCTTGCTGTGAAGCAGAGGCGCTAACCGCTGCGCTACCGTGCCGTCAACCACATTTAAATGATCCTCGACCAGTTACAGACTTGAAATGAGTCTGACTCTCATTTGAGTTGACAGTTTAGGAAATCAGAGAAAAATGTCATTTGCATAATAATTTGGAACGCGGTGTTCACATTTTTCTCTGTATTATGTATAAATTAAGAGCAGAGTTCTCAGCATTGTCAAAAAATATTTTTTTTTCTGAAAAAAACGTTGTCAGATACCGAGAGGGCACATTAGCGCATTCCAAAAATCCTAAAACTAAGACCCTCGGGAAAAAACTTAAAAAACAAACAAACAAACAAACATAAAGGCAGTAGCAATACCGTACATTTAGATTGAGGGAGACAAAAGGGGGCAGGGCGGTCGCTCATGAGTCATGACTCACGATTAAAAATACCACGTCTTTGCTTTTTAGTATTTATGAATTATTTGTGACTCGCGACTCATGAGTCGTGGCTCGTGGTTAAAAATACCATCACTCTTTACTTTTTAGGGGTATTTATGAATTATTTGTGACAAAATGGATCTGGATGAACAGTTTACATGTTATCAGTATATTACACACGCTTCAGCTGTTATGCGTTTGTGTTGCTCTCCATGCATTAAGTGACTCACGTGACTCACGAGCTATGATTAATTAATAATCTTTTTACTTTGTTATTTTGCTTTTATTTAGTAGAGGTGGGAGGCTAAAAATACCACAATTCGTTGATTTTTAGTTTTTGTTTTTTTGTGAATTATTCATGAAACAATATGGATCTGGAGGCACAGTTTACATGTTATCAGTGCGTTTGTATTGCACTCAATGCATTGTTAACCAGTGAGTTGCGACTAGTCTAATGGGCGCTGTCTAATTTCATTTTGAATCCTACACTTGGATGACTTGCTTGTTTTATCGAGTCATTTCAATTCCACCAAAATATTGAGGTGAGGTATTTTTTCCTTTGTGAGTCTGTGTTTTAATCATTTTGTGAAAATTTGAAAGGTGGTAGTAGTAGTGGTAGCAGCAGTCATCGTAGTAGTAGTCATAGAAGTAGTAGTAGTCATAGTAGTAGTACTTGTAGTTGTAGTACTAGTAGTAGTTAGTTGTAGTAGTAGTACTTATAGTTGTATTATTAGTAGTACTTGTAGTAGTAGTAGAAGTTATTGTAGTAGTAGTAGTAGTAGTAATAGTACTAGTTATTATTGTTGTAGTAGTTAGTACAAGCACTTAGTACTACGTATAGTAGGACTTAGTAGTAGTGGCTGTCGTAGAAGTGATGGTAACTGGTTTCTACACAAAAAACTATTACTATAAATAAATGTAATTGAATCAGTTAGGGTTATGCTGATGAATACAGCCTACACTATAGAGTGCGGATCAGGCTGATTTTTTCTGTCCGAGCCCGGCCCTCGTCCGACAGAGCAGTGATCGAATCCGAACCGAGCCCGACAGGCATTAAGATATTTGTGTCCGAGTCAGGCCTGTTAGAGGATAACATTAAATCGCTATTTATCATACTGGGTCGTACTCTCTCTGTCATAGCCCTGACTGTGAGGCTCAGCCGCCCACTCTCTGCCACTGAATGCTTGCGTATCAGTATGACGCTCTGAGAGGGTATTAATCCCTCTTCTGTGGAAGCATAGACAGACTTGAATGGTAGGACTAGCGCAATGTCTCAAGTTCATGTCTCCGGGTCCCGCACCGATGGTAAATAAACTTCTCCTGCATAAGACATCCAGACTGCTGCCTATTCTTCATCCATCCTCTCGAACACCATTGTTATTTCTCTAACAAGACCGAGCCCGACACATTTAAAATCACAATATTTCCATAAGCCTAATGACACAGTAGGATACGATATTGTTTGTGTGGAAAAAGTCCGATTTTATCCATCAAAAGGCATTCGGAACGTCAACACAGATGAGCGGAGCACGCACGGCCACACGCACGCGGAGCAACAGTTTTACCTGTGCGGTCACTACACGTGTTTCGTTGTCACAGCAGTTCACAACTTCTTAAAAGCATTACTGCGTGCGCACTGCGCAGTGCATAAGCGGGTTTAAATGCTGCATCTTCTATTTATTTATTTAGTTAGTTTTTTGACAAATGAACGCTTGCAATGCATGAAATGAAACAGACCCATTTTATTCTATTTTTTTATTATCGTGCTGATGTGTCCGAGTCCGACCCGAGCCCGAAAATAAGTTCTAAATATTTGTCCGAGTCCGACCGAGCCCGTCGGGTTCCGACGGGTCCCGTCGGACGGGTTGCAGCACTCTGCTACACTACAGTTTTTTGTGTGTAAACCAATTACTCTCACTAATACTACTACTACCACTGCCACTACTACTAAGTATTACTACTACGCACTACTAAGTTCTAGTACTACTACTACAACTAACAATAATGACAATAATAATTATCATAATAATACTTTAAACTGGTGTTTTTTTATGTTTTGTTGTTTCTGTTTCAATGTCAAAGTACCATGGCATCACAAAATGATTAAAACACACAAAGAAACAAAATACCTCACCTCAATATTTTGGTGAAGCGTATCATATAAAAATAACTAGACAGCGCCCTCTGGTGACGTTTCGCGACTCATGCTCGTGAGTCACGCGAGTCACTGATTAACAATACATGGAAACGCATAACAGCTGATAAAGCGTGTTTAAGGTACTGATAACATGTAAACTGTGCCTCCAGATCCACATTGTGTCATTAATAATTAATAAATACCGCTAAAAAGCAAAGAATTGGGGTATTTTTAATCACCGGAAGTTGCCGTGAGTGGCAAATAGTGCTTGCTTTCTCTCTCTGACCTGTCATCACCAGCCGAGTAACCAACCACTGCTCCTCAGCAGAACCCCGTCCCCGCATGTCAAGATGTAAACAGTCCGAGTCATCATGGAGGATTAGCTTCATGTGTTGTGAACCGGAGCTACAGCAGCTCTGAGACTTTTACCTAAACACCCAGGATTAAAACCGGTGACAAGAACACTTATTTCAGTGGCGGGATCTGCGCTGGGAATGTGTTTGGGCCTTGATGATGCCCTGATAGATTCCCTCCGGACAACGCTAATGATACAAGCTAAAGCTCCGGTCATCACGTGACAATGAGAAATATGCAGAAAAAATATTTTATTTGTGCAAATTTCAACGGCACGACTTGACATTTTAAAATCTCGAGTCTTTATCTTCAGGTTTCTAGTTTTATTGGTAATTCATGCTGCCATTGCTGCATAAGATCCTGGTCTCCAAAAAAGTACATGCATAATGTTGTCCAGGAACAGCCCAAACACAAGCCTTAAATCAAATACATTCGTGTTTTAGCTGCAAGGGAACCAAAAACGTAACACTAAACGAGCACATGGCTGACACGTGACTTTTTTTTTCTTTTTTACCATAGAATACTACGATTTTGTTTTTTCTTTTTTGTTTTGCATTGTGAGGCACATTTTATAGTAAAGCAGCTTTGAAAAAGATAGCACTGCCAATTGTATTCTGAGACACAAATACTGCATAATGATTATAAACATGAACAGGGTATTTTATTTCAAAACCAACCATATTTATATTGCACTTCCACCGTTACATCCCAGTCAGGACTGACGCTCACATTTTCATGTCAGCGGAGCTATCGCACTGACATTTTATTGACATCAAGTCAATAAAATAGAGTTTACTGCGGATCAGATACACACCTCATTGATGGCCAGTTGCTCTCCACCACCCCCTCCTGGCACTCCGAATCGGTGCGAGGAGCTGCGGTAGTCCTCATAGAGCAGGTCCTCCTCACTGCCCTCCTCCTCCCCAAGAGCACACTTCTCTGGGCCGTCTGGGACAACCACCGCTGCAGGAGACACACACTTGTAAGCATTCTATACATATTCAACATAACATCCCGTTTCACTAGGTGCTTGCACAATAGGCTAATCCTACGGAAACTCTGAGCTGCCAGTGTGAGTGAAACATTTTTGACTGCGCTTTCTCGTTCGAACGTAATACCATCTCGTTCTAACGTGTTGCCAATGTCGTTTTAACAAGTTGCCAAAGTCGTGTGAACGACTTTTTAAGCCCAACGCAGACGCTTGACGGTGCGGCAAAAGAGCCGCCTCCTGTGATCCAGACGCGGTGCCGCGGGGTAAACACATAGGCCTACGTTTTTGACCTGCTGCAGAGGCACAGATGGGTTTCGGCTGTGACAAACAGGGAGACCACCGTACACTTTGTTTAAGGGGATGATAGAAGCAGCGGAGACAGAACCATCATCAGGGCTCAGGTGGAACATGTTAAACTCGCCAGCCCCCTATTAACCTGCAAAAGAGAGCCACGTTTTCTCTCTCTCTCTCGCAACACGGACATTCGTGTCTTATTTTATTAATGATAAATGTAGAAATCACGCGTTTAAAGCACCACATGGTTTGAGGAAAAGCCTCTGAACTGAAGTGCCCTGACGCGCCGCCTGTGTCGAAATGGACACGTGTCAGATGATGTGCCGCTGCGCTCTGGTGTGCGTTGGGCTTTTGGCAACTTGTTAAAACGACAATGGCAACTCGTTGGAACGACATTGGCAACTCGTTGGAACGACATTGGCAACTCGTTGGAACGACATTGGCAATACGTTGGAATGACTTGGTATTACGTTTGAACGAGTTGTCATCTACGTTGGAACAAGTTTGCAATACGTCTGTGTGGCGCCATCTACAGCGAACTGTCTGTACTGCATTTGATTTTTTGAATTCGGCACCCAATTAGCGGAGGGGTTTGAGATGATGTCAGGAGGTTGGAGATGATGTCACTGGCCCTGCCGCTCTGGGGTATAAAAGCGGCTCAGTCTCGCTCACGCCCCCGTAGCGAGTTGGAGTTGGAATAGCGAGAGAATATTTTCATTGATTGTCAGGTTTGCGATTAGTTATCATAGCATTGAAGAATTATAAAATTTATTTGCAAGCTTTTCGTTTCTATGGCTCTTAAGCGTATAATATTACAATGTATGCAAAGTGTTTTTGAGTTCTCTGTTACAGCCAAGGTCCAGTGGAAAGTACCAAAGTGTGTACGAAGTGTCCTAAAACCAAGGCCACAGTGTGGGAAATATCAGATAAGCACACCCAGTGACGTACAAAAATGCCACACCATATCATGGAAACAACTACACGTAGCCTAGGCTCATGAATATATGAATACTCTGACTTCACTATGACCTCAGTCTCCTCCGGTGCGGATGGGGGCTAAGAGATTCGATTGTCAGGGACTGGGAAGCAGAGCTCTGTATTAGATGACTTGTTAGGGAAATAAATCTTCTTGATTGAACCTCCTGAATCATGGTCATCTATATCTGGTATGTGTTATTAGCTGATAGTGCAGTATCGTTGACTTCCTGACTTCTCTTCCAGTTTTGAACATGCAGAGAAGTGTGTTGCTACGACAGAAGGTAAAGACAACATGAGATAGTACACGAGGTTTATACTTGTTTATCATTTTAAGGTGACGAGTGGAAAACAACACATTCCTTCAGTTGGTGACCCCAAGACGTACTGAAGGGGGAGCTCAGGAGTTGACGGGGACGCGGCGAAGGTCCGGTCCTGTGAAATCTTCGCGAAAGGCATACCAGAACTTTCTTCCACATCCACCCGACAGCGACCTCATGGCCGGCCATCTAGACTAAGGTAAGACGACTTTTACTCACCTTTTGAGTCTCAAAGTACGTCTTATTGGCAATTTTTCCAAATTCTTAGATTAAGACTTGAGGTTGCCTGTTGGATGGTAAAATCTGTATTGATGGTGGAAGATTGAAGGGAAAATCGCTAAAATTAGAATAAAATTAAAATAGAATTAGGATCCGAGATAACGAGTGTGAAATAGTGAAGTAAAAGGCCTACACGCTGGGTTTAACCCTTTAAAAGCCGAAAGGTGCGTAGGTAGGACCTCCCGTAGTTGCGGACGCGTGACTTAAATAAAAACGTTGAAATAGTCGTAGACGGTGTCGGGTACCGTCTGAAACAACGGGTTTGAGGCCCAGGGGTTAGAGGCCCCTAAATTGAGTTACGGGTTTGAGGCCCAGGGGTTAGAGGCCCCTAAATTGAGTTACGGGTTTGAGGCCCAGGGGTTAGAGGCCCCTAAATTGAGTTACGGGTTTGAGGCCCAGGGGTTAGAGGCCCCTAAATTGAGTTACGGGTTTGAGGCCCAGGGGTTAGAGGCCCCTAAATTAAGTTACGGTTTGAGGCCCTGGGTTTAGAGGCCCCTAAAGAACTATTAGACGTGAAGAAGGACAAGTAAGTAAATAATTGGTGGATTGAGGAAGTGATAAAAAGGTAAGAAAATGGCGGGAAGCGGAGATTGCGAAAAATGGGTTACGTGGTTAAGCCAAGAGACGGACTTTCTTAAAGGACAGTCAAAAAAGAGGTAAGAAAAGCGATTGAGGCGTGTGCGCAAATGTACGAGGAACAAGACAAGAAGCCAAAGGAGTCCCACGACCTAGGAACACTTTGTGGAACACTGACGGCGGGAGTAGAACTCTGCGTCGTAGCATTACAGGAAGTGGAAAAAAATAAAAAATAATAATAATAATAATAATAAGGAAACGAGGTAAGATGAATAAAAAAGACAAACAAATGTGTGCGCTGACGGAGGAAAGGTACACAAAAGTGAAGCAGAGAATTGAGCCAGTCTTGGAGGCGGCTGTCTCAAAATGGACCAAACAACAGAAGATCTTTGCCCCCCAGTCAGGGGGAGGGACCAAGAAGCCCTGCCCAGAGGGCGGTCCCAGCTTGAGCCCTTCGGCTCCTCCTCCTTATGATGAAGCAACAGGCTTGTATCCACAGCTGGCTGTACATGGGGTGGTAGATATTGACATCTCCCCCTCAGACCCACTAGAAAAGGACGAAAGAGACCAGCTATCTAAAATCTTAGGACGCCAAGCTTCCTCCGTAGCAACCAAATCAAAAACAGCTACAGGAGAACTGTGGGGAGCACAGATTATGGAAGCGACAGACAACGCCACAAAAGCCACCACAAAGGCATTACATAAACTACAGAAAGAAACAAAGGAAGCCCAACAACAAACTCAGGAACAATTAAGAACGGATCTGCAAGAAGCTTTGGCCAAAGTTCAAGAAGAAGAAGCCCTAAAACGCGAGAGGCAACTACAAACACTAGAGGCCCAACTGAAAGACCTCTCCCTAAAAGTGGCTCCAGAACCAATTGTGAAACCAAAGAGGCCAAAAGTGAAGAAGGAATATCCAGAAGACAGTGAGGACGAAACCGAAAACGCCGAGACCTATGAGGCCCGAACAGAACTCAACAAATTATACGAGGAAAAGTATAGGCTCAACCAAATAATGGCAGGACTGAGACAGGGACCTGGGGAGGAAGACGGGACCTATAAGGAACGGCTCAGGCAAGCACAATTATTGGTGAAGGCAAAAGAAAAACAAATAGCTAAACAAAAAAGTGACCCTGCATGGCCTCCCAGGGGGACGGCCCGCGCGGGGCACGTATCCTTTGATCCCTACGGGTGTCCCCGCAGCAGCAGACGGGGAACCAGTACCAGTGGTATACAAACCTCTGACAGTTCTAGAATTACAACACCTGAAAAGCACACTGCCCCCTTTACAAGAAGGCAGCCGTAAATGGCTTGACCAACTTCGCCTGTCATGTGCCAATGCCACCTTAGCGGTGGGAGACGTTAAAGGCCTGATAGCGGCATGTGCCTCCTCGCACGCAGTGGGAGAAATTATGAGAGATTCGGGGCTACAGGGGCGGCCAGTACATGAGCCTCTGGAGCCCCACATGAAGGGGCTGATGGATGTGTTGGTGGACATGTATCCTGCACCAACCCCTATGCCTCCCACATTCTCGGCCTTCCTTCCGGGAATGTGTCCTACAAGATACATGGAAGAGTGTGTTCAAGTCTATATGGCTTCAATGCATGCCCATCCATTTAGAATTCCCCAAACAACCTGTCTGTTCCTTCAAGGGGTGCTGGACGTCCTTCCAGAACCAATTAAGTCAAGCATGGCTAACACTCCTGGATTGACCACAGATCACCTACAATTCTTGACACACTTGAAACACCACGCAGGAAACATACAACAAAAAACAACGAGAAAGAGAGACAAATCTTAAAGGAATGCAGGAGGAATTGCTCAAGAGTCAATTGAATCAAGCCCGCCAACAAGCAACGGCGGTGAGAAAAGACACAAAAAAATAAGGCACAAGGACAAATGGTGGCAACAACCTCAACTGCACCCACACCACCCCAATCACAAGCAAGCGCATTGTACGCATCCCCACCTCAGCCCTTAGGGCAACATAACCCCAACATGCTCCCACCACAAAATCAGATGCACATACACCTACACCAGGGTGGGAGAGGTAGGGGAAGAGGACCCCCTAGAGGTAGAGGGTTCGGCGGGCGGGGAAGTAGTGGACGTCAGCAGCAGAACTCAGGGGGACGAGACCAATCCTGTTTTAACTGCGGAGCTACTGACCACTGGGCTAGTGACTGCCCTCAATCAACACCTGGATGTTTCAACTGTGGAGCAACGGACCATTGGTCCAGGGACTGTCCCCAACCTCCCACGCAGGCACAACGAGGAGGACGGGGAGCCCGACAAAGACACCCAGGGGGAAACCGAAGCGCGGTCCCCTGGAGAGGAGGCGGAGGTGGTAACAACTATCCAGCCCGTGATATGTATGGATGTCTTCCCTACGATGGGGACGACTTCTGCGATTAGGGGTGCCCAGTGAGTCCTGGCCCCACCCCAGAGCCATTTGTTCCAGTAGAGGTGGGTGGGGAAAAGCTAATGATGTTAGTGGATACGGGGGCGACCCACTCAACGATGCGCCGAGCGGCCCCCCACATGCTGAGTGACAAACACATCAACCTTTCAGGGCTCACGGGAAAAGCCACTCCTCTACGGATGACGAAGAAATTGACATTGAAACTTGCCGGACAGACTGTACAAACATCCTTGATACACTCCCCAAGGACACCTGTGAACCTGCTGGGGAGGGACATTCTCCAGGCTCCTGGGGCAGCCATTCAGTGCTCCCCGGACGCTATGCTGATTACCTGGCCGAATGGACAACGGATCACCTGCAGCTCCACCGCCACACATGGACTGTATGTCTTCAGAGAAGATCCTGAAT
Organism: Gobius niger; assembly: GCF_951799975.1. NCBI lineage: Eukaryota > Metazoa > Chordata > Actinopteri > Gobiiformes > Gobiidae > Gobius > Gobius niger. The sequence continues at coordinate 29,805,164 of NC_136869.1, read as the reverse complement.
ATCCTGGTGTTTCCATCTACTGGCTCCTACTTGAGCCTGACACTCCTGAAATGACTGGACTCTATGCTAAAATCCTGGAATGGAAACCCTGGTTCTCAATGCTGCATCCCTACTCTCCTCCCAAAGACCCACTATATTGCACCTTGTTCTACGACAGAAACGCAGACACGCAATATGAATTAGCTTTTGAACAAGAAATGAAGGGCAATTCTTACACCATCACATCTACACATTTTTATGTACATCAAACAGGTGTTGTTGCCCCAGTGGTCCTGCCGGATGAAGTAAAACCATTCTTTAAAAGAGATCCCCTGACAGACCCTCACACTTCATTGTTTTTGGGTCCAGGTCATGAGGCCAGAGAGCTCGGACCTCTGACTTACAAATTGAACCACACCCTGGATTGGGAGCAGACTGGTTTGTTGGGAGTAATGTACAGTCCGTCTGAAAAAGCTTACAAAGTTGACATTGGCCTATCGAGTGATTATACCGTGGCCGAGGAAGATTTTCTCTCTCGCTCCCATGGTAGGGAATTGACCGATCATGAAGGCTCTGACAAAATGATAAAACAATTGTCTGACACACTGTGGGCGAGGGGACCATCCGACATAGGGCACTGCACTAAAGTTGATCCGGTGGTGTTAACAGTGTCCCCCGGAGCACATGTATATGTCCCACAGAGACCATTTCGCAACGAAAAACAACGACAGGGAATAGAGCAAGCTTTAACAGAACTGTGGGACGCAGGAGTTTTAGAACTCTCTGATTCAACTTGGAATACACCTTTAAACATAGTTCCTGGGCCAGATGGCTCTTTCAGACCAGCACATGATCGTAGAAAAGTGAATGAAGTAACGACAACCCCTCTCTTGCCAGTCCCTGATCCACACAAGTGCCTCTCCGTCCTGACCCCTGACATGACCCATTTTAAAGTGATCAAACAATGATCAAACATGCCTTCTTCACCATACCATTGGCACCTGAATGCAGGTATCAGTTTGCCTTCTCACATGAAGGAGTTAAATTGCAGCACAAAGTCTTGCCACAAGGGCACCGAAATTCGGCCGGAATTTTTACTATGACGGCGAGGGGAAACCAGGCTGCTGATCAGGCGGCTAAACAGGCTGGTGGCTACCATCCTGAGACTCTTTCCGACTTTTCGACCGACGGTATGATGCTGGTCCAACAAATCAAGGGGTCCGATCCTCGTGGCTTGGTGGAACCTGGTGTTAACGTGTGGGCCAAGGTGGCTACTGTCTCCGGACATGACACTGTTGTTTCTGACGCTGGCTATCTATGGATGCCCGCGGAAGTCTGGGACAGGTTGGATGCCTTGACCTCCTTCATGCCCAGGGGCCGAGCCACCCAACTGCAAATACATCTGGAGACCTTTTGGAGACGATACCCTAGACCTCCTTTCCAGGGTCTCTTGTCAACCAGGGACTGTAGACAACATCATGACCGCTGTGATGAAAATTTCTGGCTTAAGAACCCCTCAGCCTCTCCTTACGAGGACGGGGTGTTCCGCGGCCCTACTGGCCTACCCTACATCACTCCTTCCATGCAGCATGAGGTGCTGCAGGAACTTCATGGCCTGCAACATCGCGGCCCTAAAGCTATGTCAGATCTCCTTCAACAATACTACTACCATCCTTCTCCTACTACACTCTGTAGAGACTTCGTTAATGCCTGTCGAGCTTGCTCCATGTACAATCCCCATCCCCATCATCCCAAGACTCCAGGTAAGGTTAAACTGGGACAGTATCCCGGTGAAGTCATCCAGATTGATTTTACAGACATGCTTGAAAGCCACCAAGGTAAGCGTTTTCTCCTATGTATTGTCGCCACCTTCTCAGGCTGGCCTTCTTTCTATCCTTGTAAAAGAGAGACCTCGGCTGAGGTCGTGACAGCCTTGCTGAAAGACTGGATTCCTATTTTCGGTGTCCCTAGTGAAATTCACAGTGACTCCGGACGCCATTTCACAGCTTTAGATGTGAAGTCCATTTGTGCTTTATTGGGGATTAATAAATCTTTCTCCTGTGTGTACCACCCTAAGGGAAATGCCAAAGTTGAACGCATGAATCGCACCCTGAAGGGGGTACTGGCCAAAATGTTGGCTGAACCACCTGTTCTGAAGGGGCGTGTGTTGGCTCATACATGGCTATCCTTGTTGCCTGCTGCGACCCTTCACATTCGCTCCACAGTCAATCGCAATACTGGCTTTACCCCATTTGAATTGGTTTTCGGCAGAGCCATGCCCGGCTGCCTCCAGCAAACTCTACATCTCTACCAGAAGTGTTACACCTCTTTCAGTTCAAACCGTATTTTGAGACTCTCCAGGCAGTCCTCTCAGAACTATCTCCCCTTGTCCCTGACGGCTTGTCTGTCTCTGATCACACAGCAGGACTGCCCAACAAGGTCTATATTAAGAATCACAACAGAACCCGCTGGAACTCTCCCCGCTACTTAGGACCGTTTGAAGTGACTCAACGGACTGCTACAGCAGTTAAGGTGCGCGGGAAGGACAGCTGGTTCCATTGGACTCACCTTAAACCCTGCTCAGACAAAACCGGATATCACTGGACAGACACAGTGAACGGAAACCATTTAAATGGCGATTAGACTACCTGGAATGGGTCCTAAGGCCCCATTGAAGGGGGGGGTACCCCAAGACAGTGAACAGAATAAAAATAATCATGCCCCCCTCCGACAATGGTTCAAGAAACCTGGACCTTTGTCATGCAATAGAGGGTTTTGGTGTGTGTTGGCAGTGGTATCGACAGTCCTCATCATCACTGTTGAAGGGGGGGGTACCCCAAGACAGTGAACAGAATAAAAATAATCATGCCCCCCTCCGACAATGGTTCAAGAAACCTGGACCTTTGTCATGTAATAGAGGGTTTTGGTGTGTGTTGGCAGTGGTATCGACAGTCCTCATCATCACTGGCATGTACTTAGAAGACAGAAATCACTGTGAAAGTTTGGTAAAAAATCACCCAATCCCCAACCTACAGAAAGCAATGATTGACATGTGTAAAGAAAATGACAAAAACCCATCAAATACGTTAGTTATGTATTGTAATCCAGATGGCTTGTTGATGGTGAAGTTGCGAGTATCAGTGTCCAAACCACAAGTTAACAAATGGCTCACCCTGTGCACCCAAAGAGCGATTAAAGCCATGAGCCGAAACCCCAAACCTGTACTTGATCTAATGATGTATGATATGTCTAACGTGTCTGTTCCCACAGAAGGTTCCTGGATCCATATCCTTCAGAAGGTTCCTCAGGTGGCATGTTCCTTGTTACTCCCGAGGAGACAGCCCCTATGGCTACGCCAGAAGGGGGCGACTCTTCAGAATATGCCCAGAGGGCCCGCAAGGCCCTCCAGAAAAATCCTTGACTCTCCAAGTGACGGTGGTATGATGTAACCAATGTTGGAAATTTTGCTTTGCTGTGCTTTGTTTTGCAGATGTTCATTTATGTGAAAATCAGTGACGGTGCCTTTGGCACCCAGGATATGGAATGTAGAGTCACATTCTCCGGCCCGCTCACTTTCCGGTGGGAAAGGTTTGTGTCGGGAGACTACTCTTGGGATGAGAGAAACAACTTTGAAAGCGCTGTTCAATTGATTGAGTATGCAATGGCGAGAGTGTACTTATGGTGGTGGTACTACCTGCATGGAGACGAGGAGTCCCTCCTCGGTACAGGTTGTACGTTTATCAATTGACAGGTGAAATGATCTCTGACGGAGATCAGAAGGGGGATTGAAGAATTATAAAATTTATTTGCAAGCTTTTCGTTTCTATGGCTCTTAAGCGTATAATATTACAATGTATGCAAAGTGTTTTTGAGTTCTCTGTTACAGCCAAGGTCCAGTGGAAAGTACCAAAGTGTGTACGAAGTGTCCTAAAACCAAGGCCACAGTGTGGGAAATATCAGATAAGCACACCCAGCGACGTACAAAAATGCCACACCATATCATGTAATAAAATGGTGATGAGGGAGGAGCTGCAAAATTACCAACCAATGGAAACAACTACACGTAGCCTAGGCTCATGAATATATGAATACTCTGACTTCACTATGACCTCAGTCTCCTCCGGTGCGGCTGGGGGGCTAAGAGATTCGATTGTCAGGGACTGGGAAGCAGAGCTCTGTATTAGATGACTTGTTAGGGAAATAAATCTTCTTGATTGAACCTCCTGAATCATGGTCATCTATATCTGGTATGTGTTATTAGCTGATAGTGCAGTATCGTTGACTTCCTGACTTCTCTTCCAGTTTTGAACATGCAGAGAAGTGTGTTGCTACGACAGAAGGTAAAGACAACATGAGATAGTACACGAGGTTTATACTTGTTTATCATTTTAAGGTGACGAGTGGAAAACAACACATTCCTTCAGCATTTAGGTAGATTTTATTAGGATAGCTTGTTTATTATAGATAATTGTATAGTTTTAGTAGTGTTAGTTGAATAGTATTGTAGTTGTAATCACTAGCTGCTTTTATTGTTAGATTAGTTAGCTCAATTTAGCTTAGGGCGTTTGTTAATATTGTTTTTAGTGGTCTATCTTGTATAATTTAATTGTTAGTTGTTAATTGTACTGTGTTAGGATGGGGAGGAAGTGTAGCGTAGTGGGGGGCCACAGTTCTGTAGGTTTGCACAGGTTTCCGCAGAACTTAGAAATGAGGCGCCAGTGGACGCGCCCCCGCCATTGGCTTGGGGGAAGACTGCGAACTCCCTGCTCAGGCTGGAGTTTGCAAACAACATTTTACGCGCGATTCCTTCGCCAACTTCATGGAGGTTGAACTGGGCTATGCTAGTCTTCTCCGTTTGAAGAGCGAGGCCGTCCCCACCCTTGCTCTTCCACGACTGAGCCTTAGCCCACCGACACTGCTGCCCCGCCAACAGGACGATTTCGGGCGCCAATGTGAGGTGAGTGAGAAAAATAATGATGATTTACCCATTTTGGATTTGGTAATAATTGCATTGATTGTAGCTGCTGTAAAAAGAGGCACTTGTCAGTAGTAGCTACTTTGCTCAAAGATTGAGTCATGTACAGTATATAGAATATTGATGTGCACGTCAGAATAGATCGTTATTGTAGTGTCTCAAACAAATTCGCCGTTTTGGCCTCTGATAATACCTATCACATGAGTCGTGTAGATATGTTGAAAAAATATGGCGTGTAAATAGACTATGCAGCCTTCAGCTCCAGGCGACGTGTCCCGCACTCGCTCACTTTGGCTGAGGAACAGCAGCCACTGGTTATAAGCGCGTCTACTCGCTGCCCGGGGCAGCCTGCTAATGCATCAGTCTGCAAAGTTACGCCAACACTGTGCGCAAATGTGCATGAGTCTGAGCACCAAACTAATCTAAGTTTGATATGACTGTAGCTTTTGACAGTAGCTACAAGCTAGCCTGTAAAGCTAACGTATAGCTAGAATGTACTGTGTGTCGGAGGCTAAACTGACCGGCTCCGTGCGCGCTCTGCTCCCGTTTGATGCTCGATTGCGGTCAGTGAGGAGAGGGCTGACCACTCCAGGTGGACCGTGTGGTCAGTGAGGAGAGGGCTGAGCTCTCCAGGTGGACCGTGTGGTCAGTGAGGAGAGGGCTGACCACTCCAGGTGGACCGTGTGGTCAGTGAGGAGAGGGCTGAGCTCTCCAGGTGGACCGTGTGGTCAGTGAGGAGAGGGCTGACCACTCCAGGTGGACCGTGTGGTCAGTGAGGAGAGGGCTGACCACTCCAGGTGGACCGTGTGGTCAGTGAGGAGAGGGCTGAGCTCTCCAGGTGGACCGTGTGGTCAGTGAGGAGAGGGCTGACCACTCCAGGTGGACCGTGTGGTCAGTGAGGAGAGGGCTGACCGCTCCAGGTGGACCGTGTGGTCAGTGAGGAGAGGGCTGACCACTCCAGGTGGACCGTGTGGTCAGTGAGGAGAGGGCTGACCACTCCAGGTGGACCGTGTTGGTCATTGGGCGTTCACAGATATGAGCTGTTCTTACGTGCTTTCAGAATCAGTATAGTTGTTATTGCCATTGTTGTTGAACAGGTTCACAAAGTAGGATACATTCTGCTTATTATGTTAATGTTGACAAGTTTTCTGAACTGAACCAAAGTTTACACCTAAACTCAGTGGGCAGGGCCCCACATACAAACACACCCCAGCATAAAAAAAAAAAATCTAATTCTGTCACAGTCAGAGCAGAACAGCACAACATTTCAGTTAATATGCATGTATTTCAATCTTGGTGAGGAGTAAAACCATTAAATCTAACACAATTATTGAACAAAAAAAAATCAAAAGGCCAGGCATAAAGTTATAGTTTACTGTGATTAAATAAAACGGTCACATTATAAACTACCGCCCCGGGATCTCGCTAATGGTGCCTTTGTGGCTCTTCACAGGATCAAGGTTGAAAATTTCTGCTCTTGGTCTCTGACTAGTTGGCCACCCCTGCCCTAAGACAATCCGAGCGCAGAACCAGTCACTGAAATAAGTGTTCTTGTCACCGGTTTTAATCCTGAGTGTTTCGGTAACAGAAACACTGATGTGTCTTTGTAAAAGTCTCAGAGCTGCTGTAGCTCCGGTTCACAACACATGAAGCTAATCCTCCATGATGACTCTGTTTACATCTTAGGGCTAGACACTGCAGGGAGGGGGTTCTGCTGAGCAGCAGTGGTTGGTTACTCGACTGGTGATGAATGGTTGGAGGCGTCTTCAGGAGGTGGAGGCGTTCCTAGGAGGACTCAGGCAAACCTATCCCTAAAATGGCCGCCATCAGAGTTTTTACAGATTACTCAAAAATACGTGAATGTGCCAAGGCAACACTTCAGGCATGTTTTTAATGAGGGAATGACATAATAACATGATGTAAAGCTTGAAAAAGTCAATTTTGCACAATACCCCCCCTTTAAAATTATACTGGTTATTTGTTGCAGTGTTTTAAACCAGCCATGTCAGGCAACTCCTGTTGTGGTATTCGGCTATAACAACTTGATTTAGAATTTCGACTTTATTGTCCCCAGGGGGAAATTCTTTTTCACATGCACAGTGCATGTTTAACAATAGGGTAGAAAGAACAACAGAGAACAAACAGTATCGGGTACAATCAGCAGGGCTGGTTAAGAAATGCAATGGCTTTTTTTAAACAAGTCTTTGAGCATCCTGTCCCTCCATGTAGGGCTGAACGATAAACCGCATTTGCAATTAAATCGCGATATTACACAACGCGATTTCGAAATCGCAGAGACACGCGATTTCAGTGAATGTAGCAGCGAGAGATGCTACCGACGTCCGCTCCGCACTCCACCACGTGCTTTTGTTTACTTTTCCGTCTACTTAAGGTGCGCGGTAGATCGTGGATGTACGGTGAAAATATCATGTCTTTTAGACCCGGTCCCAACCCCGTTTTTTAAAACATTTTATGGATCTTTTAGAGACGAGCTTCTAAACATGATGAATTGCTCTCTTTAGACGGGGGTCTTCCCTGCTGCGTTTAAAGGGGCGGTGGTGAGGCCCCTGTTGAAGAAGAGCATTTTGGACTGTAATGATTTTAACAATTTCAGACCAGTTCAGTTTCAGATCATCCAATTTTGGTTTCTTACCACGGCCCAGTTTCTGTGGATCTGGACTTCGCTAATTTGGCCAATGCTGGTCAGTGAAATTGGCGATTTGATCCAACCCTATTGAAAGTTGAATCCTTTCTTGAAAAGTTTGAAAATCACATTTTAATTATATACAAGAAAATGATAAAGGAGATGTGAATGATGCAATTTTATGGAAGGGATTAAAGGCGGTAATACGGGGTCACGTCATATCTTTTTCAGCAGCGAAACGTAAATCCCAAGAAGCGATATTCAGGGATATTGAATCAAGTTTACAACAATCAGAACATACACTTCAGTCATCCCTATCAACAGAATTGCTGGGTAAAATTACAAAACTTAAATGTGATAATAACACCTTATTTAATGAACAGGTATGTTTACAGATAACTAAATGTAAGCAAAAGATTTTCGAATTGGGCGATAAGCCCCATAAGTTACTTGCTAGGTTTCTTTGGAAAACACAAGCCTCACAATCTATTCTTTCAATCAATGACAGTGTTGGACAAACGGTGAGAGATTCTTTTAACTTATTAACTTGAGATTAATAAGTGCTTTAAGGATTTTTATTGTGATTTGTATAGTTCAAAATGCTCATCTGGCCAGTCAGTTTTTGATGATTTTTTAGAGAAATGCAACCTATCTAAATTGGATGAAAAAGCTGTTGCAGAATTGGATGCTGATATTACATTGAATGAGGTTAAGGCAGCTATCACTCAGCTCCCAAACAATAAGGCCCCTGGACCAGATGGTTTTGGGTCAGAGTTTTACAAAGTGTATTGTTCATTGTTAGCTCCTCTCATTCTTCACATGTTGAATTACTCCAACTTGGTTCGCTACCATGTTCTTATACCATGGAGTTATTTTACTGATTCTTAAAAAGGACCGTGATCCTATATCTGTTTCATCTTATCGGCCAATTTCTCTTCTCTAGGTTGAGACTAAAATACTGACAAAGATATTATTAAACCACCTCAAGGACCACATAACAAAACTGATACATGCGGATCAGACTGGATTTATCCCCAAAAGACATATCTACTTTAATATGCGCAGGTTGTTTAATTTAATTTACTGTTCTGATAGAAGCTCTGATGACTCTGTGGTTATAACTTTAGATGCTGAGAAAGCTTTTGACCAGCTTAAATGGCCACATATGTTTTCGGGTCACGGAGGCAGCAGTCTCAGCAGAGATGCCCAGACTTCCCGATCCACACACACCTCCTCCAGCTGTTCTGTGGGGACCCCGAGGCGACACCAGGCCAGCTCGGAGACATAGTCCCACCAGCGTGTCCTGAGTCTTCCACGAGGCCTCCTCCAATAAGACATGCCTGGAACACCTCTCGCGGGAGGCGACCAGGAGGCATCCGAAACAGATGTCCTAGCCACCTCAGCTGGCTCCTTTCGACGTGAAGGAGCAGCGACTCTACTCCGAGCTCCTCCCGGGTAACTGAGCTCCTCACCCGATCTCGATCACAGCCACCCTGTGAAGGAAACTCGTTTTGGCCGCTTGTATTCGCAATCTTGTCCTTTTGGTCATTACCCAAATCTCATGACCATAGGTGAGGGTGGGAACGTACATCGATCGGTAAATCGAGAGCTTTGCCCCCTGACTCAGCTCCCTCTTCACCACAACAGACCGATACAGCGACCGCATCACTGCTGACGCCGCACTGATCTGTGTGTCGATCTCACCCTGAGATACTTGAACTCCTCCACTTGAGGTAAGGACTCCCCACCGACCTGAAGAAGGGAAGCCACCTTTTTCTGGTGGAGAACCATGGCCTCGGATTTGGAAGTGCTGATCCTCATCCCGGCCGCTACACACTCGGCTGCACACTGCCCCAGGGCATGCTGAAGGTCCTGATTTGTTGAAGCCGACAGAACAACAACATCTGCAAACAGCAGAGATGAGATCCTGAGGTTCCCAAACAGGACACCCTCCGGCCCCTGGCTGCGCCTAGAAATTCTGTCCATAAAGGTAAAGGTTCCTTATGAATGGGATAATGAGGGAAGAGCAAACACCAGACCATGGAATACCTGAGCAGCCAATTGTCCCATATGGTCCCTTGAAAAGTTGGAAGCTCACATACAACGGTTGTAATGCCAACACCATTCATCGGATTTGGATGTAAATACTCTCAAATGAAAGCTGAAAGCCTGCAGTTTATATACATCTTTGGTGTTTCATCTGAAATCGATTGTGGTGGTTTATAGAGCCAAAAACGTGAGAATTGAGTCGATGTCCCAATATTTATGGACCTGACTGTGTAATCAGGGGAATGTCACGTGGTACCTGATTCATCATCTGAGACGTAAATGAGTTTGTGCTGCGGCCCTTTAGCATTTATGAAAGACCCAAATCTCAACTGCACATGTTTTTCAGCACAATCAGGCCCAAAGAGTCTTGTTGAGCAGATACCTCGAAAAAGGTATCATTTGATGTGCCAGTGAACACTCGGATTCCTGGCACCGAGCTAAAAATACTGCTCTGTCACACCTTGTCAGACACTCCAACAGATGCTCCACAAAATCACCGTGGCAACAGAGGCGGGAGACGGACCAATCAGAGCGCTCCAAACCCAGAACAGGGCCAAAAAGTGTGCCAACGACAGCTAGTGTGGACTGAAACAGAGCAGAGAAGGTGGGAGGGAGGGATAGAGAGAGAGGGGAGGGGTAAAACAGAGAGAGCGAGGGGGAGCCTTGATAAACAGCGAGGGTACAGAGTGAAGGGACAGGTGCAGTGCAGTGCAGTGCAGTGCCACATGGAGGCAGTGTGTGTTTTGAGCATAGCTTTTTTTTGCAGCCTTTATGTTGGAGTCTTTTATTTTATGTGTTTTAGTCATGTTAGATTCAGCAGAAAATTGCTTTGTGATATGAGGAAAAAATAACAGTTTGATTGATATTTAAATAACAATATGACTTCAGTTTTCAACAATATGTCAGTATTTTCCCATACAGATCCTTTCCAAAAAATGTGTGGATCATGGAAAAGTTGATTTATTTCCATAATTCCATTCATTCCATTTATAGATTCAGGTTCCACAACTTAAACCATTTCAAGTATTTAGTTGTTTATTTGTACATAATTTGGACTTCCAGCTAAAAAAAAACAGGATACCAAAAAATTTGAATACTGTGAAGAGATCAGCCCAAACTTTACAGGGCATGAATGTTTTAAACTGAGTGTCACACACGACTCATCTACTAAATTCTAAGCACCTGCACAGGTTTTCCCAGGTATCATTCATCATTCAATTTGGTTCAATTGTCTCAGTTAGGATCAATATTGGCAAGACTGCAGACTTGACAGCTGACCATCACTGATGCCCTCCATAGGATGGGTAACCACAAAAGTTCATAGCTAGGGAAGCTGGCTGTTCACAGAGCGCTGCGTCCAAGCATATCAATGGAAAGTCTAGTGAAAGGGAAAAATGTGACAAGATGCACCAGCAGAAGAGCTGACCGTGGCCTTCAGTGGATTTTAAAACAGCGAAAACTCATGAATCTGGGAGAGATCCAGAAAGAGTGGAATGAGGCAGGTCACAGCTTCAAAAACCACTACATTCATACGCATCCGGGAGATGGGCTACAACTGTCGGGTTCCTCAGGTCAAACCGCTTCTGAGCCTGAGCCAACGTAGGAAGCGTCTCAACTGGGCCAGTCCAAGGTCCTCTTCTCCAATGACAGTAAAGTGTTCCTTTCATTTGGGAATCCAGGTCCAAGGGTTTGGAGGAAGACGGTGTGGAACAGAACCCAAGCTGCTTGAGGTCCAATGTGAAATATCCACAGTCAGTCATGATTAGGACTGGGTACCGTTTTTTTTCCATACCACTACTTTAACGATACCTGCTTTTCGGTACCAGTGCCTTAACGGTACTTTTTCGATACCTATGTTATTTTAAATGAGATGATCGTTCAGGAGAAAGCAGCAGCGTCACCTGTAACTTCAGTTTTTGAGTAGAATTCCCCCTAAAGCAGTGATAAAAAGAGAGAAAGGATATTATTACCTCCTGAGCTGAAGGAACAGACAAGATCCACATCAGGCACCGTTTCCTTTCAGATAAACTTTTCTAAACACACTGCGCTGTTCGAAAAAATCAAAGCGCCTCACACGTCAAAGATCTGTTACATAGTGAGAGCGCTCACTCTGTCACTAAAAATGCACCATAACTTTTCCAAAAATGGCTATTGCAGAGTGAGCGCTCACCTTTTCCAGAAACAATCTTTGATCCCAAATGCTCCGTGCTGCCATTTGGTGCAGCTGGAGTTGTAAACAACAGTGCGCAACTTCAGGCTCTGCGGAGCTAAAGCTAAAGGTAAAGCCCAAGTGTTTCTTGTTGTCACTGCCATGTTGTCACTGCTTTTCTCTTTGTCTAAGAATCTAGTTTCTTATTCAGTCCAGGTTTAGTCCTGGTTTTTAGCCAGTTTACTGTAAGTCCTGGTTTATTATAATTATAGCTTTGCTTCGCTTCTGCATTTGCGCTGAAGCTGCTCATGACTTCAGGCTTTTTTAGACTCACTGCGGATCATTTACTGACGTTTGGAGAGTATAGAAAGTATAGAAAATTAGCGCAGAAAAAAAAAAGGGTTTCGATACCGCCCCCTACCGGAGTAGGTACCATTTAACGGTACACAGCCCGACTCATGATTTGGGGTGCAATGCTGAGGATCTGTATGGAGATGCAGATTTCATCTTCCAGCAGGACCTGGCCCCTGCCCATACCGCCAGAAGCACCAAAACCTGGTTTGATGCCCATGCCATCACAGTATTGACTGGCCAGCCAACTCGCCGGACCTAAACCTCATTGAGAATCTATGGGGTTTTATCAAGAGGAAAATGAGGGACACCAAACCCAATAACAAAGAAGATCTGACAGCAAGCATCAAGGAAATCTGGGCATCCATAACTCCCTGGCAATGCCACGGCTCATCGAGGCAGTGATTAAGGCAAAGGGATTCCCTACAAAGTATTGAAGATTGACGTATAATTTTGAAAGTATTCTAATTTTTGGAAATCCTGTTTTCGTGGGTTTTGTGATCTGGAAGCCCAAATTATGTACAAATAAACAACTAAATACTTTAAGTTGTGGGCCCTGAATCAATAATCTATGGAAGTTTAACGTTTTCAATGGAATAATGGAAATAAATCATGATGTTCTAATTTTTTGGACAGAGTCTGTATATTAGATTGTCATCCGGATCTCCATGTTTAGATGGAGTGTGAAATGTGGCAGGGATTGTCTGGAAACACCTGACCATGATCACGTGACAAAGTGTTTAGCTCTGACTGAGCCTATCAAGCCTTTAATATTCAGATGACTGTTTTCAACACAGAATGTTCTGTTACATTTTTTTTAAATTCAAGTGTATTATCTTGGAAAAGGATTTCAGAGATATAGTTGAAGTTGAGCTGTCTTATGCCTGAGGGGGGAGCAGAGACTAGAGAGGAAATGAAGGGAGCACAGGATTAGAGTTTGGAGGAGCAGTAGACAGGTCAAAAGACAGAAAAACAAGTCTGACTACTCTCACCACATATGCAAACAAACCCATGGATTTAAAGTACTCTAATGAAATATAGAGAAGATTGTTGGACTACAAGGCCCCATTGAGACAGTATTTTTTTTGCATGAAAATAATTGCAGTTATTACAATAATTCAAATTGCAATTTACATTCAACTGCATTGAATTGTGTTGCCAATCATTCAATAGCAACACAGGAACTTTAGAGGATGACACAGTGGCGGAGCCAGAGAGGTGGCAGGCCACTGGTGTGCTTCCTCACTGGTTCAGCGTGCTCCTTTGAGAACTAAAACAAAACACCGGACAACAGTGGCTATACAATAGAGTGTTCATAGCTTATTTACAGCTTCTAAAGTGGTGACGGACGGTGTGACGTGGATTGTTGTGGATTATGCACTCACACAAGCGTCACAATGTGAGTGCATAATCACAAGCTGTGTGTGTGATTATGCACTCACTTGTGTGTGACTGTTCTTACACTGTTTATCCAATGATTTTCACTCACACACACATAACATGTCTATGATTGACACAGTGAGTGCTGTTTTTACAGGTGCTCTTCATATCATTAGAGTATCGTGAAAAAGTTGATTTATTTCAGTAATTCCATTCAAAAAGTGAAACTTCTATGACGTATACATTTATTCCACACAGACTGATATATTTCAAGGTTTTTTTTTAATGTTTATAACTGACTATAAAATAATGAAAATCCCAAATCAGTATCTCAGAAAATCTGAATATTGTGAAAAGGTTGAATATGGAAGACACCTGGTGCCACACTCTCATCAGATAAATGACTCAACACACCTCTAAGGCTTTTAAATGGTCTCTCAGTAGTTCTGTAGGCTATACAATCATAGGGAAGACTGCTGACTGGACAGATGACCAAAAGGCATGCCACAAAAGGTCATTGCTAAAGAGGCTGTTCACAGAGCTCTGTCTCCAAGCACATTAATAGAGAGGCAAAGGGAAGGAAAAGATTTGGTAGAAAAAAAGTGTACAAGCAAAAGAGATAAACGTGCCCTGGAGAGGACTGTGGAGCGAAATCCCATTCAAAAATGTGGTGGAGATGTGATCCAGCAAGTGACTTGGTATTTTATTTTGTTTTTATTGTGTGCTGTGCTTTTAGTGTGTTTTTATATTGGTTTTATCTTTGCAGTGCATTTTTAACTTTATTTATAGTTTTTAAGAACTTGCCATTAGGTTTGTTCGAGATGAGCCAGACGGACGCAGTTTTACAGCCGACTGCAGACTCTCGGTGCCGGTGAGTCTGCAGGTGCTCCAGACGGGCTCTGATGTCACGGGCACGTGGGGCACGGAAAGATCGTGAGACCTCAATGAGAGCAGCCGACTTGATCAGCCGCTGCATCTCTTCAGAGGAACTGCAGCGGCTCCACGGCCCAGTGCATGATGGGAAAACACCCACCTGTCCGTGGCTCACGCGCAGGTGATTGGATACGAGTCTGCTGTGATCAGAAACGTGCTCCTCGCCCCCTCCCCTCTCCTCTTTAGATCTGAACAAATAAACTATGACTGAAACTATTAAAGTTATGTATCGACCCCTAAAATAGAGCTCATGTTTGATGCTTTTCAGAACAAACTAATGATTTAAAATGACGTGTTTTATCTCACAAACTTGAACAAACAAACAAATGGGAAAGTTTCCTCTGATGAAGAATGATGTCTCTGGAGGAAAGGACACAGAGCAGGAGGTGAATGACTTTTATTTAGGATAAACTTTAAATTAACGCGATATCTGAACGAGATGCTGCGTGATCTGAGGCCACTCTCGCTGTTCTGCATGTGGAGCGGTCGGATGGGCTTCAGACTTTTTTTTCTCCGCCCCCGTTGCGCCGGCTACACTCACCGATCATCCAGGCGAGCCGCAACGGCATCTCGAACACACCTATTGTCACATGCGTTTACCACCTGATTTTAATCACATGACTTTACTCCAATCCCCGGAGGCAACAATCAACACACCTGTGTCTGGCGGGAACAGTAAAACAGACAAAAGGGAGCACGGGGGCAACCAGAGCAGCAGAGAGAGAACGAGAAAGCAGGACGCACAGAGGAGCAGGAGCAGAAGACTCTGCCTGGTGTGTAAGTATTGTAGCGACACTCCACCAGCGTAGCCTAAGGCCTTATTGTCTCGGACCCCCGTGCTGGCATATGCTTTGCATTTACAGGTGACCCGGTGCGTGTGACCAGAGGACCCACTCCTTGGACTAAGAGGGAGTAGGAGGACCTGCAAGCACGCGCACTTTACTGTGGACGGTGACTTTTTTATTGCAGTTTTATCTTTTTTTTTAGCCCACCTTGTTTTTAATGGACTTTTAGTATAATGTTTTTATTTGTGGGCATTTTTAGTCTGTTTTTAATCATTCTGTAATAAATTTTAGTTTACCTTGCCACTACTCGTTGTCCTCCTTGGTAAATGTAGCACTTGGATAAGTGTTGTGCTAAATTTGTGGTTATATTGCCCAATAATTGTCAAATTATTGCAAAAAGGTTCATTACTATTTTGTGATGTAATTATACATCTCCACCGATAGGTGGCAGTCACGCCAAAAAGGGTTTTAGATGGAACTGCGTTCATAGGCCAAGGTTGTGATTTCAAATGATGCACTTTTTGTAGTTGAGCCACGGAGCGACACAGCGTTACTCGGTTTTCTACACCCAGTCGTCGTGTGAGTGGTGTATCATTTTGGAGGTTCCACCAAGAATTTTTTTTTTTGGATTACCTCACGAAGAGAGACTGAAAAAGACAACGAAGACGGTAAAGAAGTGTGCCAGAGTGAGAGGCTAACGCTAAGATACAGATGGAGTCTAGCTAATGCGACACGAACCGTATTGGTTTTTTAAAGTCAAATTTAGTGAAAAAGGCTATTTTGCAAGCATGTCTGAGCATCGCGAAGATTTTTTGTTGGAGATGGAACAGAAGCTGTGCGGATTTTCTGCCAAAGAACTGTTAAGAGCATGTGAACTGTCTAATATTACCGCAGGGCTCTTGTGGAGCTCATTGTTGAGTTTTGTGAACGAGACAAGCTCGTGGAGAGTGAAGATGAAGGCATGTCTGTACTATTGGAGTTAAACGATGTGCTCGACTCGCTGGTTCAGACACGGTCATCATCGGCTGTCGGCGCGGGAGCAGCGGCGGTCGGGTCTTCATCCATGGACGCGGCGGCAACTGGGGAGGCTACGCACCCGGAGCAACTCGCAGCATCGGGACGGGACCAGGCGCCGGGAGAGGACCTCGCAGCGGGGGAGACATCGCTGGAGCTTCAGGCGGCCCCAAGGACAACGCTGGACAGTGGGACTCAGCGCAGAGGGAGAGACTCCACCATCTACAGCTGCTGCAATGTTTCTTCAGGCGGATTCAGGAAAGATTTCAGAATAAACGGTCATGTTGGTGAGTCAACAGCTAAAGACACCTTGAGCTTCAGTAGCTTGGAGCATCAGATTGAAAGTGGCTTGAGAAAGGGCTACCCCGAATCTGAAATAGTGGAAGCGGTAGTTCGTGCCATAAGCCATGGACTGACACTAAGGAGCTATTTAGAAGGAAAAGTAGATCTCACCTTGACCAACCTAAGGCAAATACTAAGAGCCCATTATGCTGAAACGGATGCAACTGTGTTGTATCAACAGCTGACTAAGGCAACACAGGGAATAAATGAAACATCCCTTGATTTTCTGATTAGAGTACTAGATTTGCGTCAGAAAATCCTCTTTGCATCAGAGCGTACCCAGTCTAGCCTTAAGTACAACAAAGAGCTCGTCCAAAGTCAATGCTTCCAGTCAATTATGACCGGACAGTTACAGTGCTTCTCGTTAGTATTCATACACCTTGAACTTTTGCACTTTTTGTCATGTTTACAACCCTAAACATAAAGATTTTATTTTGATTTTTTTTACTTAACGTTCACACACAAGTAACAGACAACTGTGAAGTGAAAGCGAAATGATACATGATTCTGTTATTTTTCAAAAAATAGAAAAGTGAAAAGTGGGGCGTGCATAAGTATTCATACAGCATGCATGAATACTTTGTGGAACCCCCTTTTGCTCTAATAATAGCACAAATCTTTTGGGTTTGACTCTACAAGATTTGCACATGTAGAGACTGACATTTTAGCCCATTCATCTTTAAAAAACAACTCAAGCTCTGTCACATTAGAAGGAGAGCGTTTGTGAACAGCAGTTTTCAGACCTTTCCACAGATTTTCAATAGGATTTAGGTCAGGACTTTGACTGGGCCATTCTAACACATTAATATGTTTTTATTGAACCATTCCATTGTAGATTTATCTTTGTGCTTCGGGTCATTCTCCTGCTGAAGGTGAATCTCCGCCCCAGCCTCAGTTCTCTTGTGACTCCAGCAGGTTTTCCTCCAAAATGTCTCTGTATTTGGCTCCATCCATCTTCCCAACTATTCTTACAGTCTCCCCAGTCCCCGCTGAGGAAAAGCAGCCCCACAGCATGATGCTCCCCCCCCGTATATTTGACATTGGGGATGGTGCACTCAGGACCATGAGCAGTGTCAGGTTTGCTCCATACATAACGTTTTGCATTTGGGCCAAAAAGTTACATTTTTCTCTCATCTGACCAAAGCTCCTTCTTCCACATGGAGCTGTGTCCTCCATATGACTTCTAGCAAACTTCAAACGGGATTTTTTATGGCCTCCTTTCAATAATGGCTTTGTTCTTCCACTCGTCCATGAAGGCCAGATTTGTGAAGAGTACGACTTATAGTTGTCCCATGTACAGATTCCCCCAGCTCAGCGGCAGGACTTCACAGTTCCTTCAGAGTTATCTTGGGGCACTTGGTTGTATTTCTGACCAGTGTCTCCTTGTTCGCTCTGATATTTTAGGTGGAGGACCACGCCTTGGTAAGTTTGCAGTGGTGCTTTACTCTTTCCATTTCCGAACAATGGATTGAACAGTTGCTCCGGGAGATGTTTAAATCTTGGGAAATCTTTGTATAACTTAACGCTGCTTTAAACTTCTCCACAGCTTTATCCCTGACCTCTCTGGTGCTCCTTGGCCTTCATGATGCTGTTCAGTGACCAATACACTCCGACCACAGCTCTGAGGGCCTAAAAGAACAGCTGAAATTATACTGAGAGTAGATTACACACAGGTGCCTCTATTTAGCCGTTAGGCCAAGGTGTGAACATTCTGGAGTCATTAGGAATGTTTTAAAGGCAATTTAATGCACTCAGAAAATGCTGTATGAATACTTATGCACGCCCCACTTTTCACTTTTCTATTTTTTGAAAAATAACAGAATCATGTATCATTTTGCTTTCACTTCACAGTTGTCTGTTACTTGTGTGGGAACGTTCAGTAAAAAAATCAAAATAAAATCAAGCTTGATCTATTAAGTGGCTGTTCTCATTTTCACCGCCATTTGTATCTCTGATATTTAAGTGTGGTAATTTTGTTTTCAAAAAAGTCTGCAAATTCATTACACTTTTTTAATGATGGCTCCGGAACCTTGGAGGGGCAAATACATTTTTGGTGGAATTGCACACATTATTCTACCCAACTATAATAAGATAGGATAAGTCTTTATTGATCTCACAATGGAGAAATTCACTTGTTACTCAGGGTGTGCAGAATAGACAGGAAATGTGCCGTTAGATAGCAAATAGAGGTATCTTGATCTACGATGACTATCAAAAACTTGAAGGGGGCAAAAAGTATAATAAGCATATACAGTGTGTGTGATTAGAAGGGACATAAAAGTGGTCAAGAATGATGATGATCTACTGGAAAAATACCTCGACATCCCTCTGGCAAAACATTCCAGCTCCAACACTGGAATGGTGCCTTTTCTTCACTTAAGTTTCATGTATTTGTGCTCCTTGGCTGAACTTGTGCATGTGAGGTGAAGCTATGCACTTAAAATGTGGGTTAGCCCGTTAGCCTGTTAGCCCATTAGCTCATTGGGAGGCAGTGGTCAGTGAAGCGCAATAGTTTTACTCTGCTGTTGTGCACGTGATAGGCCTGCCTCACTCCACTGCCCCATAACACAGGCAGGCCAACTGAAAAGCTCAATGGATTATGAAGTTTCAGACGGTTTTCTCTGGATGATTCTCAGTTTATATGCGTTTGTGAACTCAAGTTGCTACTAAAGGCCCTGACTGAAGCCCCACGGCACGCCACTGCAAGAAATTCTAACGCTTGAAGGCCCTCTTATAGTTCAGCAGCAGCTCCACGTTTACTTGCTGGACACAACAACAGCTGCAGCTGCCGCTGAAGTGCACCTGCCGCACAAGGTGACTCCGTGTTACACTGCGACA
The DNA here is from genome assembly GCF_951799975.1 of Gobius niger. Taxonomy (NCBI): domain Eukaryota; kingdom Metazoa; phylum Chordata; class Actinopteri; order Gobiiformes; family Gobiidae; genus Gobius; species Gobius niger. Next base: position 29,785,725 of record NC_136869.1, on the reverse strand, counting down.
GAAGAGAGCGGCGAGCTTCCATTCAATCCCTATGCTGCCTGGCAACCGGAAAGAAGCCACAGGAAATACACAGGAGAGCGGCGAGATACGGACGGCGGGAGCATTAATGGCTTTTACATAGCGTTGAAATCAATCCAGCGCTATGCAAATACGGAGCCATTTCCGGCTGCGACCACCAACCACAGAACAAGATCTGACAGACACCTGTGCATAATTGGCTCACGCACTTCAGCTGCGTCTCAATCCCCGCCTCCACGTCCTCTTGCCTATCAGGAAGTTCGCTGCAGCTGCAACTGCAGCTGCCAGTGATGTGCAAGTGCTGCAGAACATAAGCATTGTGATTGGTTGCTCCTTTCGCAAAATAAGGAAACACATAACATAACTCCTTCAGCCTCCCTCTTCCAATTTCTTTTCCATTAATATATTATTCCTATGATTTAGTGCTTTAGTGTTTTCACTTTTTATGATGTAAAAAAAATATTTATAATATACAGTGCCTCTCGTAAGTATTCATACACCTTGGACTTTTGCACATTTTGTCATGTTTACAACCCTAAACATAAAGATTTTATTTTGATTTTTTTACTGAACGTTCCCACACAAGTAACAGACAACTGTGAAGTGAAAGCAAAATGATACATGATTCTGTTATTTTTCAAAAAATAGAAAAGTGAAAAGTGGGGCGTGCATAAGTATTCATACAGCATTTTTCTGAGTGCATTAAATTGCCTTTATAACATTCCTAATGACTGCAGAATGTTCACACCTTGGCCTAACGGTTAAATAGAGGCCGCCTATCTACTCTCAGTATAATTTCAGCTGTTCCTTTAGGCCCTCAGAGCTGTGGTCAGAGTGTATTGGTCACTAAACAACATCATGAAGGCCAAGGAGCACCAGAGAGGTCAGGGATAAAGCTGTGGAGAAGTTTAAAGCAGCATTAAGTTATACAAAGATTTCCCAAGATTTAAACATCTCCCGGAGCAACTGTTCAATCCATCATTCAGAAATGGAAAGAGTAAAGCACCACTGCAGACTTACCAAGACATGGCCGTTCACGTAAACTAACAAACTGAACAAGGAGAGCACTGGTAAGAAATATAACCAAGTGCCCCATGATAACTCTGGAGGAGCTGTGAAGTCCTGCCGCTGAGCTGGGGGAATCTGGACATGGGACAACTATAAGTCGTATCTACACAAATCTGGCCTTCATGGAGAAGAAAGCCATTATTGAAAGGAGGCCATAAGAAATCCCCTTTGAAGTTTGTTAGAAGTCATATGGAGGACACAGCTCCATGTGGAAGAAGCAGCTTTGGTCAGATGAGAGAAAAATTGAACTTTTTGGCCCAAATGCAAAACGTTATGTATGGAGCAAACCTAACACTGCTCATCGTCCTGAGTGCACCATCCCCAATGTCAAATATACGGGGGGGAGCATCATGCTGTGGGGCTGCTTTTCCTCAGCGGGGACTGGGGCGATTGTAAGAATAGTTGGGAAGATGGATGGAGCCAAATACAGAGACATTTTGGAGGAAAACCTGCTGGAGTCACAAGAGAACTGAGGCTGGAGCGGAGATTCACCTTCAGCAGGACAATGACCCGAAACACAAAGATAAATCTACAATGGAATGGTTCAATAAAAACATATTAATGTGTTAGAATGGCCCAGTCAAAGTCCTGACCTAAATCCTATTGAAAATCTGTGGAAAGATCTGAAAACTGCTGTTCACAAACGCTCTCCTTCTAATGTGACAGAGCTTGAGTTTATTTTGTAAAGGAGGGAGGGCCAGCTCCGTCCTGGGCTGCCCCCTGGACTCTGTGGAGGAGGTGAGGGACAGGAGGGTGTTAGCCAAGCTCACCTCCATCATGGACAACACCTCCCACCCACTGCACGGGACTGTAGAGGAGCTGAGCAGCTCTCTCAGTGGCAGACTGAGACACCCTCAGTGCAGGACGGAGCGCTACCGCAAAGCCTTCATCCCGACTGCTGTCAGACTGTACAATAAGACTGTGAAGTAACGCCGACTGTAACAAGTGAATTTCTCCTTTGTGAGATTAATAAAGGTTTATCTTATCTTATCTTACCTCCTGGAGACGCCTCCAAGCTTCCGTCACCAGCCAAGTAACCAACCACTGCTCCTCAGCAGAACCCCCTCCCCACTGATGCCACAGACAGCGTGTGGAGGGGGCGTGTCTGAAAGGCTCAGAGGTTCTTAAAGAGACAGAGGCCTATTTCAAGACATTCGCTACAGCCATTTTGAGAGAGACATTTTATACAAGGCAGTTATTCTAATTTACTGCATTTACAGACCAACAGAAGGTTTGTCATCATTGTAGTGTGCTGTAGACTGGTGCTATGTGATTGAAAAAAGCAGAATACCCCCTCTTTAATAAACTGCTCGGAGTACTTTTTTTTTTGGTCCTGCTAAAAATTAGAAGAGTTCAAGTTGCTTGAATGGAGAGATTTTACCTTGAGTAGGAGAAGGTTTTTGACTTTTCTTTAGATAGTCAATGGCACAAGTAGTTATCTATCCTGATCCATGAGATTTTTGTCTCTATTGTATGTGTATGTATCTGACAGTCTAGTGAGGTGGTGGTGGTGTTTGTATGTTGGGGGTGAGGCCAGTGCAGATAAGGAGGGGGTGCTGAGTGTGTGTGTGGAGGGTGAGGGGGGCAGAGCGTGCAGTGGAGTACCAGGCTCAGAGCGCAGAGCCATACAAGGACAGGCAGCTCCATTCTCCTGCTCTTGCAGCCTTAAAACTTAGCTCCAGATCACCAAATCCAACCTCAAGTCCAAAGGCAGCCAACAGATACAATTTTTACTAGACAATGGAGCACATAATGCAACTTCCAACAACATGCACACTGAGAAAGTTGGTGGTAAAGAACATGCAGGAAGTAAAAAGAGTAGTAATAATATAATACTAACACTGTTCACAGCATATATTTTATAAACGTCCAGGACCATTTGAAGCAGGTTAGCAGACATGTTTGTATAGGATATTTGTACTTTACAATTGGTTGAGGTTTGATGCCAGTTGCAGCCATTCAATGAAGGTGGCACATCTAGCGATGATGAGAATAAAACAGATTTGGGCCAGCTGGGCGATAATTTGAATTGATAAATAATTGATAAATTTGATTATTACTCGGATGCTCCAGGATCAATTGTTTAGCAGGTTTTCTCTGCTAACGGAACATCTACGAAACAAGTGATCCTGGTGCGTTGAAGAGACCACTGTGTAAAGAGACCATGCTGACCATTCATACAGCCGCTGCATCACGGCAAGGTCAAATATGCACAAATACCAACTTTTTTTTCACATAAAAAATTGCATAATGCACCTTCAGTGCTAATATTGATCATTGAATATGAGTAGTGTGTTTTGCGGTTGAATTGGAGGCTTTTTCATGTGTAGCATGTCAGGTTAAGTTGTGAAGTTGTGATTGCAGCCATGTTCTTAAACCAATAGGTCTCCTTCTTGCAGCCCCCACATGTCCAGATATTTCTTCTTAGAGATATATACTCTGACAGAGTCCAGGCCTGGCCTTATCAGGAGCATTCCTCCCTGGACTCTTTAACACTAATGGACTCATTTACACTAAGAATCACTCGGTAGGGAGGATCTGTGGTCCTGTGGAAGCTATGAGCACAGCATTACCTCCGCCTTCTGTACGGAAGACTAACATTATCAGTGTAAGAGTCAGTGAGCGTCAAGTCCTGAAGTTCAAAGGCACTGAAGCGTTTACAAATAATTTAAGCTTTGAAGCTATAAAGAATCAGACAAAGTGTCTCAAAGTATGGCCCATGAGGCGACGGTGGGTTTGTGGGTTTGAAAAATGGTCTGATTAAGTTACCGCCATGTTTTGTGATAATGTAATAACTGTAAGCTTAATAGCAATCTTGGTATCCATACAAAAGTGACTTGATGACTTGATGACTTCACGACGAAAAGCCACAATATAATGTTCAGTCAATAGCCTATTAAAGTTCTTGAGCAGATGTTCATGGGACAGCCACAATCATAAGCACCAATGTATGTATTACCCAGTGGGTGCCCAGTCAGGAAGAAACAAAAGACCAAGTCAGAATTGGTCTCACAAACTCATGATTATGAGTCGGCGCTCTACCCATAGAGCTAAATGAGAGTATTGAAATGAGAGCATTGATCATTGATCTAGCATTGATGCACTAGCATGTTAGAAGAAGAGGGGCGGCTTTCATGATGTACAGGTTATTAGTGCCGAAACGACTAATCGATTAATCGATGACTAATCGATTATTGAAATAGTCGACAACTATTTTAGTTTTAGATTAATCGTTTTCTGGTTCACACAGACTAAAATGGAGCAAAAATGACATAAAATGTAGTATTTTTGATGAAATCCTACTTTGTTTATATAGTTAGGGTATGTGTACATTTTGTTAATTGTAAATTTCCTGAATAGAGCCTCCAACAAACATTTCCCTTTAGTTTACTCCATCAACACTAGATTAATCAAGATTAATTTTGAAATTAATCTAGATTAATCTAGATTAAAATGGCTCGCTTGAATTCTGCCGAAGCCATCAGAATATGTGTGCTACCCAAATAATGACTAAAAGTAAGTCTTTGAGAACGAGTTTCTCAGGTCAGGTGGTGCGTTAGACCAGGGGCTCAACTCCTGTTTCCAAAATGCATCACAACCTGCATGAGAACGTTCTAATATGATAATTGGTGATGAAAATAATTCATGTTCAAGAAGATGCACTTGTGTTACTAACTGTTTATTCAGTTAAACATTAATGTTGAACTGTAGGCCGACATTAGAGGTCCTGATCAACTGTTTACAGTCAGTAGCTTTGTGACAAACTAAATCTCCTCTTCTGCAACTATGACCTGCTAAAGAACATGGGGCAGTTGTGGCAGGAGTCCCCAAGTATTTATTTACGGGTAATGTGGGCCATTTTACCAGATCAGAAAATATAGGCCTCTGTTTGTGAGCGTGGGAAACATGTGCGCGTCTCCTGATTGGTCAACACTGTCAACAGTGTCACGTGATCACTGTCACTACAACGCAGTTCATGCTGCTGCAGCTGCTGCTACTACGAGCTTCAACCTGGAGATAGTTCTGTCAAAATGGAGATAAACCTTCGACAACATGAAGATGTGGGACGTATTTCTTTGGATTTAATAAGAAAAAGAAACGGACATGAGGCGGAGGAGACAGAGAGCGGAGAAAGAGAAGCTAACGGACTCGGAGAAAAGGAGCTGGAAAAGTCCGTCTCCAAACTCAGTAAGTGCTGCGGTTAAACTCTGCTCGCGGCTGAAATTTACCTGGAAAAGGCAGCTCTGGTGAACTTTTGGTGATAAAGTTGCGCTGTTTCGTGTGGGGCTGTTTCGTGTGGGGCTGTGGCCATGAAATGAGTTGTTTATGTCGCTGTTTTGAAAGAGGGAGGCGCTGCGGTGTTTTTCTGTCTTTTTTTCACTCTGTCATTGGCCGCTGCTTCTGTGTGTCGCTTTGGAGACACTATATTCACTCACGTTTCTCCTGTGCGTCCGAAATTGGGCATAAAAGTTGTGTAATGTGTGCTGACCATAAAATATCACGGTGAAAGTTTTAGACCCAGCTCCCAACCCAGCTTTGAGAATAGATTAACGGCGATATTTTTTTTATCGCCCGATAAGAGTCTCGCGTTAACGCAGCACGTTAATGCCGATAACGGCCTACCACTAGTTTTTATAGAACTGATACAATGCGGTTTTGTTTTAGTTGGTGTGGGTTAATGAATGAATCTGGAGCCAAATAAAAGACAATAATCCTGTTCTATCCTGTACTCGTCTGAAGTTAAAGTGCACAGTGCAGTCACAGTCCTCTTTTCAAACCTGGTGTGGACTTCTAAAGTAAACTCCATAAAAACGCCTTGAGCACTCATCTTCTGTACTTCTGGAATTAACTGCAGTCACAACTTTACCGAGCAGCCTTTTCCCCCGGCTGACTGGACGTCCCACCGTGACCTAATTCCTGTGGAGGCCTGGGTCTGCTCTTTGTGATGGATGCTTTCAGACACCCAGGGCGCTTGTCTATGCTTGTGCACAGGACGAAGCAGAGATTTGGGGGGGCCAAAGGAGCACGAGCCAGGCCCGGGCATTGCTCTGGGCAAGCGCACGTAAGAGCTCCGACTGTCATGCAGCAGGGCATCGAGCTGTGTACATGCCATTTTATGAAATGTATTTAATTGAACCTTTATTTAACAAAGAAAGCCCCATTGAGATTAAAACCTCTTTTTCAAGGGAGTCCTGGCCAAGAGGCGGCACAGTTACAATTTCAATTCTCAAATTAGAATGACAAATTATGAAAAACAGTTGCAACTCAATCTGGACCAGTCTTTTTGCAACATGTTTAATGTAGAAGGGTGACAGAGTGAACAAAAGCCCTCTGCTCTGTGCAGCAAATGGAACAGCGAGCAACAAATGATCATTTGAACACAAACAATAAGAGTCAACACTCTGTGTGTTTGAATTACAGATGTAGAACGGCAGTCGCCCAAGCAAAGCCTTACAAAGAAAAGTATTGTATCATTCTATCATGATCAAATCTATTTTCCTTGCTCCTCAGTTTACAAGTATAAAAGAGTGGAGGTGACGGTTTAGTTTAGTTTATTTTTGAGAAGTTTACATTCTTAACTTTTTACAATGTACACAGGTTGACATTATCTATTTATATAGGCTCAAAAAACAAGGAGTAGGCTGAAGCTAGAAAGCTTATATACGTCTACCCCGTAATCAATGTAATAAACATTTACATTTCCCGGTTATACCGTGTGTATCCAAAATAATATTCAGAACATATTCGATTCCAGAGGCACGTAGCACTCAGTTACATTTACTCAAGTACATGTATTTGAGTAACTTTTTGGAAGAAATGTTACTTCTTAGAGTAGCTTTTCCATACAGTACTTTTTACTTTCACTTGTGCAAATTTACAATGAAGTATCTGTTCTATGTGAGCAAAAACAATAGTTACATTTTCCACTGTGAGTAATTATTTAAGCAGCAAATGCTTCATTTCAATCTGTTAAACATATGTAATTCATCTTGTGCACCTTGTTCTTCAGAATTATTTTACTTTTCAGTATGTTCTGTCATTTTGTTGACATTTTCCACATGATTTGTGTTTTGTTTCGCACACTATATGGCGTCATTGAAAATAAATCAGACTCTTTCACTCAAACAGAAACGCACAGTACTCAAGTAACAATTTAAAGTATTTTTTTTTTGTTTCTTTCACATGAGTAATTGTCAGCTCGAGTAAGATGACTTCATAATGAAGTTACTCTTATTTGAGTAAATATTTTGGCTACTCTACCCACCTCTGTTCGATTCTGAAGAAAAACAGCATCAAGGACAACAAAATGTACAGATGGATTACTACTAGTAGTCTTTGAGTTTCACATTAACTAGACATTGAACAAAATTTCATCCTCAGTTTCCCATTTACAAAATAACTGTTGAAAGAAAAGAAAACTCCTGATCACCTTCTATGATCAAGCAACACAACAATATCCATAACCAGGCGCATGGATATATGAATCATCTTTAATCATATTGCAAATACTTTCTCCCGTACAATTAGCAACTTAAACCTTAAAACAGCACTGATAGGGAAAGAGCCTGTAGCTGCATTTGACAACAAACTTACTACAGAGTCCAGACTGGTGACATTTACAGATCATATATAGTCAGATTGATTATAAACTGAACAGAAAGAATAACAGCACATCTGTATCAACCATCTTGTTTTTGAAATGTATTATAAGAAGACAAAGAATTACAAATGCCACTCCTTGCTGAGAGTCCTAGTCACAATTATGGACAGTAATTGGTATTCTGCGATCTTACTACTTCACTGTTGTCATTACCATCTCCGCTGCAGTATATTATTAGTTTGTGTACGTGTATTACCGTATATGTTTACTTTTAATTATTAGTTTATATGTATGATGTTATACACATTACAAAAAATGGTGACTGTACACAGTCTCTTCAAGGTAATGCCTTCAGGAAGGAGTTTGCAAAATCCACGGCCCAGGTCCAGTCGACTGAACAGGTTTATACACCAGGCAATCAGGACGCTGAACTCTCTCCCTTCCCTGCCTCCCTGTGTCCAAGGACTTGAGAGAAATTAAATTATTTTGAATCCACAATAACATCTTTTGAATCTTGAATTTAAACTTTTGAAACAGACTGCTGGCCTCTGATTAGCCAGAGACTGCCCTCGAAAAATAAGCAGAGAAGGCAGCATTTCATATTTCACTGCAAAACCTTGCAGTTTGAGGTTATTTTCAGAGTGTGCAGTACTTCAAACTACAGTATAACAAAAGTCGTACACCTCTAATATTTCTGCAAACACGTCATTATATCTTTCCATTGGACAGTACTTAAGTAATAACGCTTCGCTACAATCTGAACCCCTCAGAGAAAATCCAAATTGGGCTCAAAGTCACCCTGCCAGCAGTAATTTCCATTTCTGACCCTTCACCAAAGTTTCCCAGGTTCCACTCTTCCATGTTTAACGATGCAGCACAGATTCTCAGTAGGGTTTAGATGAGGGGTTCTCAAACTAAGGCCCGCGGGTCCCCCAACCCCTCTGCCCCTCACCACTTGAACCGGCCCGATGAGGCAATTCCCAAAAATGGTTATGGCCTATTTTTTTTTAAACGCTTTTTGGCAAAAAACTAGTCTGTATCTTGTATTTTATCAGAATTATACTTTGTTATAAAAAAGCCATTTATATTTGCCAAATTTTTGTCACCTGACAGACAAGGCAGGTGCAGAGAACTGTGTGTTAAAGAGAGGGTATTGTGTTTTTTTCAATCACATAGCACCAGTCTATATCACACTACAATGATGACCAAACCTTCTGTTGGTCTGTCAATGCAGTAAATTAGAATAACTGCCTTGTATAAAATTGCTCTCTCAAAATGGCTGTAGTGAATGTCTTGAAATAGGCCTCTGTCTCTTTAAGAACCTCTGACCCTTTCAGACACGCCCCCTCCACACGCTGTCTGTGGCATCATTTGTCTCATCTGTAAAGAAACTGGCGTTTTTTAAAGAGTATAATTTACGTCATCAATACAAAACCTGCCACAAAGACTATGCCAGCTTGCGTGGACAAACAAGAGAAAAATGGATTCTGAAAGATGGGATAGCAGCCCAACGGAGTGTCTTCCATCGCCACACACAAATCAACCAGGCTGCTGCCCACCTACTAGCGAAAGCCGGAAAGCCATTTACTGATGGGAGAGAATGCATCCTTGCTGTGGCCGAGAAGGTGTGTCCCAACAAGAAGGATGCGCTCAATGCAGTGAGTTTCTCTGCACCTACAATGACCAGGCAAACCAAATTCACATGAGTTAATACTCCATTTGCACAAACTCATTCCAGGAGAGTCCAAGTTATGTTTTGCGCGCAAAGAAAAGTTTGTGTGGCATCGGCTACACTCGGGACGCTACAGATCATATCGTCCACGTACACACAATATTGATTCAAAAGAGTTGCTACTTCTGGATATGTATGATTGCTTTTTTGTGATAGTGACGTATTGTAGCTGTCAACAGAAATGGGCTAGGCTAGGGGATGTGCCAAAGGGAACTCTGGTTATACAAATAAATGGAATACCTGTGGTATTTCAAATTAAAACAAAGTGTGAAGACTTCTCTTGTGGATGAAGATCTTGTGGATAAAGTAGTGGGGATGACTGTGCCAGGCTGGCGAATCTCTACATCACAATGAGGCCTGCTGCATTTGGGTCTGGGTCATACAATTCTATGTTATAGCCAACCCGGCCCAGCCCCCCATCACAGTCAGGAATGAAAATGTGGCCCCCAGAGAAAAAAGGGACATTTCCGGACACTCAAAGACACTTTGCATCGCATTATTGATTTGCATGATTTTTCTTATATTTATGTCAGTGATCTACAGTAAAAGATTCGATGTGATATCTTCAAAGTGATTTCTGATCCCATTCAGCTGCAGTACCAGACTCTGTAATCCGACAGATATTAAACATATCTAACAACACAGAAACAACTGTCCTCCATCTTAACCACAACAGGAAACTAAAAGCGTTTAAATATCTAAAGATTAAAGCCACATTCTCTTGATTAAGACCTAAAAATGGTTTAATTCATGATGTTTGGTTTTCCTTGGCACGTAATACTTCAAAAACTTGCTTACAGGGTTTACAAGCCTGTGTCACAAGTTTCTCCAAGCGCTACACTGTACACTATTCATTCACTCCACACTCGGAGATAGTAAACTACTACCCTGCCATGGGACGGACTGACAAAAGCGAGGCTGCCAATCTGCGCCATCGGCAAGGGGTAACAGTTTTGGACTGGGAAAAAAAGATATAACTTCCCTGTCACAAGCCCCACAAGACACTAAATATGGTAAAGCAAATCAGGTCAAAGGAAACAGACAGGAGGTTTTGTTCCTAAACTGGTGCACAGGTGGTGCTTTTTCAATTATTTTTTTTAATATTGCTCTAGTGAAACAATATCTGCTGAAAAAACAGTTTTAATGCTCGCCTTTGATCAGGCCATAAGGGCAAACAGTGTAAGCGTCAAGAAGTCATTAATGTGATAAAATGATCTTAAAATGAAGTACAGAGCCATCACATCATGGCTGGGGGTAGATCAGGGCCAGAGGAGTAGGGTGAGGTAAAGGTGCCTGGGCACTGTGCCTCTGTGGGAGGAGCCGAGGAACATGCTTTGTGGATTATTATTTTCATTTATTAATTTATTTGAAAAGGACAACACACATTAATGAACAGAACTAGTGCTGTAAATATGCCGGATTTATCCGAGCAAATTGTTCAGGCAATTTAGACATGTTTAGTGTAGTGTACTTTTGTATTTTTATATGAGACTTTATGCTAATCCTGAGCACTGAAGCAGGACACATACAGTGCCTCTCGAAAGTATTCATTTTGTCATGTTTACAACCCTAAACATAAGATTTTTTTTACTGAACGTTCACACACAAGTAACAGACAACTGTGAAGTGAAAGCAAATTGATCCATGATTCCGTTATTTGTCAAAAAATATAAAAGTGAAAAGTGAGGCGTGCATAAGTATTCATACAGCATTTTCTGAGTGCATTAAATTGCCTTTATAACATTCCTAATGACTCCAGAATGTTCACTCCTTGGCCTAACGGTTAAATAGAGGCCACCTGTGTGTAATCTACTCTCAGTATAGTTTCAGCTGTTCTTTTAGGCCCTCAGAGCTATGGTCGGAGTGTATTGGTCACTAAACAACATCATGAAGGCCAAGGAGCACCAGAGAGGTCAGGGATAAAGCTGTGGAGAACTTTAAAGCAGCGTTAAGTTACACAAAGATTTCCCAAGATTTAAACATCTCACGGAGCAACTGTTCAATCCATCATTCAGAAATGGAAAGAGTAAAGCACCAGTGCTAACTTACCAAGACATGGCCGTTCACGTAAACTAACAAACTGAACAAGGAGACACTGGTAAGAAATGTAACCAAGTGCCCCAAGATAACTCTGGAGGAGCTGTGATGTCCTGCCGCTGAGCTGGGGGAATCTGTACATGGGACAACTATAAGTCGTATCTACACAAATCTGGCCTTCATGGGCGAGTGGAAGAAGAAAGCCATTATTGAAAGGAGGCCATAAAAAATCCTGTTTGAAGTTTGCTAGAAGTCATATGGAGGACACAGCTCCATGTGGAAGAAGGAGCTTTGGTCAGATGAGAGAAAAATGTAACTTTTTGGCCCAAATGCAAAACGTTATGTATGGAGCAAACCTGACACTGCTCATCGTCCTGAGTGCACCATCCCCAATGTCAAATATACGGGGGGGAGCATCATGCTGTGGGTCTGCTTTTCCTCAGCGGGGACTGGGGAGACTTTAAGAATAGTTGTGAAGATGGATGGAGCCAAATATAGAGACATTTTGGAGGAAAACCTGCTGGAGTCACAAGAGAACTGAGGCTGGGGCGGAGATTCACCTTCAGCAGGACAATGACCCTAAACACAAAGATAAATCTACAATGGAATGGTTTAAAAACAAACATATTAATGTGTTAGAATGGCCCAGTCAAAGTCCTGACCTAAATCCTATTGAAAATCTGTGGAAAAATCTGAAAACTGCTGTTCACAAACGCTCTCCTTCTAATGTGACAGAGCTTGAGTTGTTTTGTAAAGAGGAATGGGCTAAAATGTCAGTCTCTACATGTGCAAATCTTGTAGAGTCAGACCCAAAAGACTGCTGTTATTGCAGCAAAAGGGGGTCCCACAAAGTATTAATTCATGCTGTATGAATACTTATGCACGCCCCACTTTTCACTTTTCTATTTTTTAAAAAATAACAGAATCATGTATCATTTTGCTTTCACTTCACAGTTGTCTGTTACTTGTGTGTGAACGTTCAGTAAAAAAAATCAAAATAAAATCTTTATGTTTAGGGTTGTAAACATGACAAAATATGCAAAAGTTCAAGGTGTATGAATACTTTCGAGAGGCACTGTAGTTGTTTTATGAAACATTACGGGTCTGTCACTGTCGGTGTTAATTCAAACTGTAGCAGAAAACTATTTATGTCTTCTTTTTCACTGGGGTGTGAGGCGGGCACATTCGAGTCCTGGCTAACCTCATCAATATCAGACTCTCTCACTTACGGACTGGACTGACAGAACTGGAGTGCTGCTCTCTATGTGGCTGAGCTACACACTGTAAAGTGTATTCTTGCTTTCAACTGAGTCTGAATCACATACAAGCCAAATGTCAGCCTGGCTACTTCACAGCAGCTGTTTGACATAATCAAAGACATGAACTTAAGGCGCTTGTTATTCTTGGTGACATTCATCTGGGTTGAACTGATGATTTATCTAAATCGCAACCAAATTTGGCCCCATCAAACCTAACCATCCAGATTTGCTATAACCTCAAATGTACAAATAGTAAATAGTAGTAATAGTATAGCAGTAAATATTACATGTCTTAAAAAGCCGAGATGTCAAGAAAACAACCTTCCTGACATCCCCGAATTTGTTGCCGGTTTTGCCGAAACAACCTGCCTTATTGAGTGGAGCCAAATAAGTTCATGTATTTTCTTGCGGAAATAGGCACCTATTCTACAATGAATTAGTAAAGGAGGTGCTGCTAAAACAATTTACCTGTCAAGGCTTTAAAAAAGTAGTTTTCTCATTCATTATAAAGCAGGTCAATTGTAATAAAATGTAGAGCAAAGTTTAAAAGTAGTAAATCTTTTCTATGAGAAACTAAGACTTGCACATATACTTTCAGCTCGGGTCGACAAAGCAGCTCAGCTTGATGGAACATTGGCGCGTTTGTTTAGGTTTTACAACAGTTTGGCTTCTTGAAGGGAAGGGACAGAGACTCTTATGGGTATCGCGCATAGACACTCAAAGCGTTTCACTCCTTACTGGGTAGTGGCAAGCTACATATATAGCCACAGCTGCCTTTCGGGTAGACAGCTCTTGTCCCTCTAACCACTACCGCAACCCCTCACACTGGCGCCTGAGGAGATGGGGCTGGAAACTTATATGAATGTCATAGAATGTTCAGCTGAGAAAATCGTTTATTTTGATAAAAGAATATGAATTTTGAAAAAAGTGAATTGCTCACTCAAATTAATAACTGGTAGTACAGCTCCCCCTTTTTTCAATGAGAAGTTACTAATGATTTGAAGGAAATGGTTGATTTGGTTCAGAGGCATGTATTTAGCTCGTGATGGTATTGTGTTTCAGTCAGTCTCTGTAGTGCACATGTGTACACTGTACAATCAGAAGCATCCGTCCTTACTCCAGCACCTCTGCACGGCTCATACCTGTGGTTGAGTGCAGACTCTCCAGACTCCAATACCGGGACAGGACGCCTCTCAGAGTTCCACCCAGGCTGCCTCCACCTCCTCCGCAACTCCCCCCGACGGCAGAGCTCACCCCCGGGGTAACGCCGTCCCGCAGCCCTGGCCCTTTGCCCACGGGACAGCCTTCACCGCCGCCACCACCGTCAGAGTCGGACCCGGGGGACAGGCCCGAGCTGCTGCCGCTCCCGATGCTGCCGTAGCTGCTCCCGGGCAGAGGAACGCCCCCATGCGAGCCCTGCTGAAGAGTCCGCATCCGCACCACACAAGTTACAGACACCAGCGAGCAGCGGAGAGGCAGGGAGGGGGCAGGAGCAGCTGACAGTGGCGTGTTGATAAAGCAGGTAAACGTAGCTTCTGCTTCCTCCACGGCTCGATCTGCATTTACCTTCAGCCTTGACTGCCAGTCTCCTCCCAGCGCACATGCAGCTCCCCTCTCTCTCTTCCTCTCTCTCTCGATCTCTTCAGGCTGACATCAGCGGGGGTCCTGCAGGGGGGTTTGCTGGCGCTGCTTGTTCTGCTGGCAGCGACCGTGTAGGGACGGTGATGAATCCAGGCTGCTGGAGGGAGGAGAGTGACAGAGCTCCTCCTCTCTCCCTGACTCACTTATGTACACACAACAACCAATCAACCAAGGATTTATTTATTTGATTACTTTTATGTCTTCTGTCTGTTTAAATAAAAGATCTTTCACAATGAAGTGTGGTTCCAAACTGTCCAATTATTGCAAGATTAAAGGCAATCAAACCATTCATCTAGACATCGACTGAAGAACAGTTTTATGCACCGGGCTATCTGGAAGCTGAACTCCCTCCCTTCCCTGCGCTTCCACCCCCCGCTCCACAACAAATGAATTGACAAATAAAATCTTAATCTTTGAATGTTTCAATGCTCAGTCCTCTAAGGATGATCATGAATGTATTTGTATTTGTATTTGTATTTGAGTACAGCTGCTCTTTCTGGAGTCAATCCAGCATGCAAAACCATCAATGATTGTCACCAAACACTTTAATGATGCACAGTGAGCTGAATTTGAGCAAAATATAAAGAGTAAAAGATTTTTTTTCCAGATTAAAAAAAATACTATATAAAAATTATATTACAAATAAACTCAGTAAAAAGTAATGATTCAATTCCAAACGTACCCCTGGTTTCTATGGCCTGTGAAGTCAACATTAATGGCGCCATCTTCTGGACAAGCCATAGTGGTGCAGTGGGTACAATCTCAGCAGACGAGCCACATAAAAACATTGCTAATTTGTCTATGTATCAGCATCTATTCACTGACACATGTACTTCAAACCATTTGAGACACCGTTCACAGCTTGAAAGTCATGATCTCCTTTTCAAAGATTTGCAAATAAACAAGGTTTTATTACTTGTTAACGCATCGCTCAACTAAAGATCGTCTTTCTAAGAGAATGTGATTTTCATCCGGCCCCACTCTGAGTGAACTCTCAGAAACTAGCATCCCTGTTATAATCTGGCATATTTACAGTGCTCATGTGCAACTGTTCATCAATATGCATTGTCCCTATCAAATAAATAAATAAATAAATCAAATAAATAAATAAATAAATAAAATGCAGCATGTGGCATGTTCCCCGCAAGAAGGTGTCCCGGGTTCGATTCCCACCTGGACAAGGCCTTTCTGTGTGGAGTTGATGTTATCCCTGTATCTGCGTAGGTTTCCTCCAGACACTCCTGATTCCTCTACAACTAAAAATATGTACAATAGGTTCCCCTCTGGCGCTACTGTGCCACCCGTCCTCTTCTCTGCTCCTCTTAAATCTCCAGTCTGTTGAGCAGGGGTGTGACCAAATTCTGGTCCCCAGGTACAAACTTTAACCTTAATTGTGAAATGGGCTACAGAAGTTTACATTTGTCCACTTTTAGTCGGCCTATTTAAATGATTAGTTTTAGGTAGACTTGAAAGATATCACATGAAACAGGGGGTTGTACTGGGGACGTATCCTGGCACAAGCCAGACTGATCCTCCATGTTAAGAGATACATGGGGATACAGTGTGGAATTGTGTGATTTGAATCTTGCTGACTCCGGCAAAACCAGGCTGAGCCAATCATAGCGCGGGAGGCGGGAGTTACCAGTGCGTCATCTTCCGCGCTAGGATTTCCCATAAACACCTGCGCTCCTCCCGCAACCAAAACAGAGAAGATGGCGGCGGCCGTGACACAGCGATCTACGATTTACCAGTGCCCTTTCTTCTGTTTTAAATGAGCTGGACTTGTCGTTAAAGCCACAGAAAGAAGCTGCTCTGAGGGCTTTCCCCGGAGCATTTACTCGACTACAAACTATCATGGCGGAGGACGTGAACGCAAAGCGGAAGTCGCTTTGTGTTTGATTGGTTCGCTCTCGTTCAAACTGCGATCGTTAACCCCCGCCTCCAGTTCGATTTGGAAATTGCGTCCTATATTACCACAATTCCAGACAGTCTTTTAATGTATTTGTAAATACATAAATGAAGTCAGTCTGGCTTTTGCCAGGCTACTGGGGACGCAAGTATATTACACTGCGTTCCAAATTATTATGCAAATTGGATTTTTGTGTCAAAAAGGTAAAAAAACAAAAAACAATAATGAAACTCATGGATGGTGTCGTGTCTTGGGGCTCTATGAATCACTGACATTAATCTCAGAGACCTGGGATAATTAGTTTTCAGGTTAAGCCCAGTTAAGGGAAAAAACTACTGAAAAAGGATGTTCCACTTTATTATGCAGATCATCATTTTCAAGCAATATGGGAAAGAAAAAGCGTGAAATAGTTGAATGCCTTGGTCTAGGTATGAAAACCTTCGATATTTCATGAAAGATTAAGCATGATCATCATACTGATAAGAGATTGGATGATTCAGAGCACACACAGGTTTGTGCCGATAAAGGCACAATATGGACGGTTTCTGCCAGACAAACACATCAGATTAGGAGAACAGATGCCACAAAGCAGCATACAGGTATTTGAAGCTGCTGGTGCCTCTGGAGTCTCCCGAACATCAAGGTGTCAGACCCTCCAGAGGCTGCAGTTGTGCATAAACCTTCTATCCGGGCCTCCCCTAAACGGTTAATTGATGAACAGAAATGGCTGCAGTGGCTCAGAAATACATGAAGACTCATTTTCAAACAGTCTTGTTCACTGATGAGGCCGTGTGACCCTGGATGGTCAGATCAATGGAGTAGTGGATAGTTGGTGAATGGCCACAATGTCCCAACAAGGCTGTGACGTCAGTAAAGAGGGGGCGGAGTCATGTTTTGGGCCAGAATCATAAGGAGAGAGCTGGTCGGCCCCATTAGGCCCTTTTAGGCTCCCTGAAGGTGTGAAAATGACCTTTGAAATATATGTGGAGTTTCTGACTGACCACTGTCTTCTATGCTACAAAAAGAAGAGCCGTGTTTTCCCGAACAAGATCCTCTTGATCATGACAACGCACCATGTCCTGCTGTAAAGAAAACCTCTGCATCACTGGCTGCTATGGGCATAAAAGGAGAGAAACTCATGATGTGGACCCCCTCCTCCCCTGACCTCAGCCCTATTGAGAACCTTTGGAGCCTCAACAAAAAAATCTTCTATGAGGGTGGGAGGCAGTTTTCATCCAAACAGCAGCTCTGGGAGGCTATTCTAACATCCTGCTAAGAAATCCAAGCAGAAACTGTCCAAAAACTCACAAGTTTAATGGATTTAAGAATTTTGAAGCTGCTATCACACAAGGGCTCCTATGGTAAAATGTAACTTGACCTGTTAATATTTTTTTGATTGAAATAACTTTTGATTTCAGTAAATATGACCTCCTAATGCTACAAATTCAACAAATGACCATTTTCAGTTAATTACAAGCTTTAAAATGTATTGAAACAATGAGTTGCATAATAATTTGGAATAGTGGATTTTGAGGTGTTTACTATATTTATTTTTGAAAAAAATACTGTTATCACTAGGAAATGTTTTACACCACATTTAAATGATCCCCTACCAGCTAAAGACTTGAAAACTCTCATTTGAGTTGACAATTTAGAAAATCTTAGGAAAATGTCATTTGCATAATAATTTGGAACGCAGTGTAGATGTAAGAAATAGAGATTAAACAGCTTCAAAACGTTTATATTAATTCATACACTATGTTGCCTCATGGCTTTGTATTCCAGAGTTGTGGCCACTTTATGAACACAAAGACCAAAGCTTCAGCCTGTTCTGGTAATGTTGGCACGGGCCATCCCATACATTTTCACTAAGCTGCGCATTTATAATGAACGAGTCTGAATGTTCGCGGCTAATTTCCATAATTAATTCAGCGGAAATAGCGGGCGCGACCGATGGCCTTTGTCACTGTTTTGGCCTGATGGCAGTCAACAGATAAAAGCAAAGAGAAATTTCAGTGATTAAAATGAGGAGAGAAGTGGAGAGGTGCCAGAGAGCACGCTCTGCCTCAGTCTGCAGCAGCAGCAGCAGCAGTGAGGGCAGAGAGGGAGGCACTCGCCTCAGTCTGCACCGGCAGCAGCATCAGCAGTGAGGACAGAGAGGGAGGCACTCGCCTCAGTCTGCACCAGCAGCAGCAGCAGCAGTGAGGGCAGAGAGGGAGGCACTCGCCTCAGTCTGCACCGGCAGCAGCATCAGCAGTGAGGACAGAGAGGGAGGCACTCGCCTCAGTCTGCACCAGCAGCAGCAGCAGCAGTGAGGGCAGAGAGGGAGGCACTCGCCTCAGTCTGCACCGGCAGCAGCAGCAGCAGTGAGGGCAGAGAGGGAGGCACTCGCCTCAGTCTGCACCAGCAGCAGCACTAGTGAGGGCAGAGAGGGAGGCACTCGCCTCAGTCTGCAGCAGCATCAGCAGCAGCAGTGAGGACAGAGAGGGAGGCACTCGCCTCAGTCTGCAGCAGCATCAGCAGTGAGGACAGAGAGGGAGGCACTCGCCTCAGTCTGCACCGGCAGCAGCAGCAGCAGTGAGGACAGAGAGGGAGGCACTCGCCTCAGTCTGCACCAGCATCAGCAGCAGCAGTGAGGACAGAGAGGGAGGCACTCGCCTCAGTCTGCACCAGCATCAGCAGCAGCAGTGAGGACAGAGAGGGAGGCACTCGCTTAAGTCTGCACCAGCAGCAGCAGCAGTGAGGGCAGAGAGGGAGGCACTCGCCTCAGTCTGCACCAGCAGCAGCAGTGAGGACAGAGAGGGAGGCACTCGCCTCAGTCTGCACCAGCATCAGCAGCAGCAGTGAGGACAGAGAGGGAGGCACTCGCTTAAGTCTGCACCAGCAGCAGCAGCAGTGAGGGCAGAGAGGGAGGCACTCGCCTCAGCTCATGTTTGTCATTTATCACAGAAAGTTACATCTCAGACCCGTTATTATACTGTAACATAAGAGCCAAGAGCGATCGCTAGACTATTTGTCTTTCCTAACTCTGTGTCATTGCATTGAGGAGCTCGCCTCCCTCAATCATGCATTTGTTGAAGCGCGCGGTACTGAACGCCGGAGTGTGGGCTCAACCATTTGGCACATTTTAAAGGGGTGTCCAGGCCCTGAGATATTATCCATCATTGTTGTTTGTGCACAATTCTGAATCGAAACCATTGTGTTTCAGCCTGGTTATGTTCAGTTAGAACACGTAGACTACACCACTGGGTAGGGGGGTCAAGGCGTTTTTTGGGAGGGTCTTCAGACCCCCCCCTGGCGCCGCCGGTGATTCCAAGCCTGATTTAATAGGTTTTGAACCCCCAAAAAAAACCTAAAATTGGAATTGATACAGATATTTCATTAAAAAACAGCTAATTCAAAACTAAAACTAAGATCCAAGAATCTCCTCTGATAAGGACTGGAGACAAAAACCTACATAAATTCAAACCTGGCTCTCGCCATAATTTAGATTTTGTTGCCGAAAATATGGGACATTTTGCAATATATTTTTCTCTCATATTTAAGTCAGTAATCTAAGCAACAGTTTTGTTATCTCTAAATGTTGTGTTTGCTCTATTCGCCTTAATATTCCACATACAGCGATAGTCTGAACTTCTCTTTCTATCTTTCTGCCAAAGACTGGAACAAGCAGTAAAAGTCATTTGTTTCTCTACGTTAAACTTCTACCAAAGTAAAAAAAATTAAATCAATCAAAGTTTATTTACTTTCCAACAACACCAGGAAGACCAAAGTGTTCCAAATACGTCCTCGGTATTAAAGGCCAGTTTGAGGAGATGAGTCTTTAACCTCCTGTTTGGCTTCTTCAAAAAGCTTCTTGAAAATAAGCACCAAAATAGCGATGAAAACGAGACGTAAACGGGGATGAAAATGCAACAAAAAGGACACCAGAAAAAATAAATAAAAATATAACAAAAACATAGCAAAAAAGTGACAAAAATATGACAAAAAAGACAAAAAGAACAAATAAAAATAGAAAAAAAAAAAAAGTTACAAAAACGCAACAGAACAGTTACAAAAAAGCAACAAAAATGTGAATGAAACACATGAAAAAAATGATGATGCAATTAGCTTTCAAATATGGGAAACCAGAGAAGAGAGCGTTACAATAGTCCAGCCAAGAGCTGGTAAGAGCATGAGTCGCCTTCTCCAGGTATTTGCACAAGAAAAAGGGCTTAACCTTGGTCAAAAGGCGCAAAAGTTCTCTGCTGTGTGGTAGCTATGGTCAATAAAAATGAGCAAGGTTACTTTTTTCTGCAATATAGTCTTTCATGAACTAGTGTGATAAAAAATGGCAAATTTTCCAACCAGGATTTTCCAAAAACAAAAAAGAACGACTCTAAAGTCTCCCAGCTCCAGCCCGCAGTGACCAAGATGCCTCTCCGCAACATATGGATGGTTAAAAGTATTACTCACCAGAGCAGGAGAGCTGCCTCCTCCAGCCCAGGCAGTCCAGGCCCAAGGGGGTGCTCTGGGACCAGCTGTGGGCCCTCAGCTGGGTGGCTCTGAAGGGGCCCGTGTGCACCAGGGGAGGTCCAGAGGGGGCCTGGGCAGGAACAGGGGGTACAAATGAATCAGAACTCATGTCCATATGGATAACAATGTTCAAAGCGTGAAGATGAGTATAGTGATATTGATAATCATGTGAACGTCATGTGTATTTTTCAAATCAGTAGTGTTTAACAGAGCGAACCATTTCAATGTGGTGTCAACATCTCAAAAGCTAAACTTTGGTCTGTTGCTCACATTGATGTCAAACATTACTCTTGCTGTAATGATGTTGCTCACAAAAACAACAAATGAACATTTCACAGGACACAGAGGGGTCCAGGAAGTGACAGGGAGAATATCAGGAGGTGTGCAGGATATGTTTGTATTGGAATTGAAATCAGATTTGTGATTATTGAGGCGAGACTGTCCTCCAACAGAAGACAACACCCCTGGTTGTTTTTGTATCCCTGAATTACGACCATATACGATGTTTGCTGAAACAGTGCACCCAAGCTCCCATTGAGTGTATGGGACTGACCAACGGCAATGACGATTCCAAAACTCAAACGCAAAAAATGCACCTCAAACTTGCAAAAACAACAGCGATTCCAAAGCACTAGCTCTCTATTGGTGTCTTCCTGAAAGAACTAGTGTCTACTTCAAAAACACAGCTGTAATGTTTTATATTTTTTTATCCTTAAATGACGATACTGGGGGAAATTGACAACATCAACTTCATTGCGGATATTTGGTGCCACGTTCTCTGAACTCTGAGGAACTCTGAAAGAAGTACAGGACTTTGTGGAGAACAGCAGCGGGACTGAGGTCGGACTTCCCAGGATGACGAGAGGAGTTTTCCCGCATCATGTGCTCTGGAACCCGGCGTAGATCCCAGATAGATGACAGATGAGCAATACAGATACACTACGGACAATAAAGCAGTTTCGGAATTGGGTTAAATAAATGTACATACACTCAAGCTTGGGGGCGCTGTTTCAGCAAACGTCTTACATGGTCGTAATTCAGGGATAAAAGAAACAACCACACATCACACACGTCGTGGATTTGGAGGCACATACAGGCAGAATTATTAACATTTGAGAGAAGACGGAATATGATCTGCAAAAATCACATGCATTTCAGAACAGCTTTTACCTAATAAGACCCCAGAAATAATATCATTTAAGTCTGAAAAGAATCTAAATGGCACTTTCAAAGCCAATAAAAATTATATATATATTTTTTTTCTTCTTTCTTTTTCACCCATTTAAAGGCATGGTATGTCCTAATCTGCGCTCCCATGTCTGAAGTGAATGTTTTAATTCAATTTTGTTTTTACAATGTTGATTTATTCAATTTAATTGGATCAAGTTGTATATATATTTCCTTTTTTGTTTTGGTTCCAGCCAATTAACCAATCAGAAACCCCAATGAGCCGGACACTTAGGGCTGCCAGATGCGATGGCTAAAACTAGTTCAGAAATGAGCATAAAGGGACGCTCTGCAATTTCCAAAATCCCAGCTCCTGTCCCCTGTAATCAGGTCCTAATGGTGCTAGTGCAGCCTCCCATGTTAAAACTCAGTGATTGAACTGGCTGTTCATGATGATGTCTCATATGCAGCTTAAGTTGACCCGAGCTCGCTTGTAGAAAAAGATGGCGAGATATTTCATATCGTCTTCATTCTGTTAATGCCTTTTATCCTCTCTTAAGCTTTTTATTAAAGTTATTAAAAACAGGATTTACAATGAACACACAATTGCATTGGAAAAATATGAACATATTGAAATGCTAGTTTTAGTCCATCATGAAAAAAGCAGGAGTTGGGTTATGGAAGGATTGTTTAATGTTCATGGAGTCAGTATTCTTAGTCAAATGTGCCATACACTGTATAAAAATTAGTCTTGGTGCTTTTACTAAACTTCAGACAGAAATCTGAAAAAGAAGAGTGCAAAGCAAAGATGGAGAATTAGAGAACCCCAAGATGAAGGTTAAAGAGAGATCGGGGTGAGAGAGCTGCAATCGGCTCCTTACATTCTCCAAATCCTGAAACAAAACAGCGCCGAAGTGTCCCAGGCCCCCTCTAGTGGTCACAGACAGTTTGTGCTTGGATCTCCTCTGCTCTTCGATCCACAGGTCGTCTACGCTTCTCCTCCTCGGATGTTGGTGATGCTGATGGGGGGGATATGGGGTGGACCCTGGGGTGGTCCCTGGGTTGGTCCCTGGGATCCTGTATCTGTCCCTGCTCAGCTCCACACTCTCACAGCGGCTCTGAGCACACTGCACAGGGACGTTAGCAGTTAGCCATTGCTAGCTTCACCGTAGTTACAGGTAGGATGCTTGGGAAATGTTATTTGATTATCAAGTTCTCAAAAGTCACTGTACTGTTAATACTGTGCTACAGGTTGTCAACAGTAAACATGTATCAGATAATTCCACCACTTTTGGGATTCATAGAGGCAGGGCTGCCAACTCTCACGCTTTCACCGTGAGACACACGCATTTGAGTGCCTTCACACGCTCTCACGCCACACTCCTCATATCACACGCACTCACGCCACACTCCTCATATCACACACTCTCACGCCACACTCCTCATATCACACACTCTCACGCCACACTCCTCATATCACACTCTCTCACGCCACACTCCTCATATCACACGCACTCACGCCACACTCCTCATATCACACACTCTCACGCCACACTCCTCATATCACACGCACTCACACCACACTCCTCATGTCACACACTCTCACGCCACACTCCTCATATCACACACTCTCACGCCACACTCCTCATATCACACGCTCTCACGCCACACTCCTCATATCACACACACTCACACCACACTCCTCATATCACACGCACTCACACCACACTCCTCATATCACACGCACTCACGCCACACTCCTCATATCACACACTCTCACGCCACACTCCTCATATCACACACTCTCACGCCACACTCCTCATATCACACGCACTCACACCACACTCCTCATATCACACACTCTCACGCCACACTCCTCATATCACACGCACTCACACCACACTCCTCATATCACACGCACTCACGCCACACTCCT
The DNA here is from genome assembly GCF_951799975.1 of Gobius niger. Taxonomy (NCBI): domain Eukaryota; kingdom Metazoa; phylum Chordata; class Actinopteri; order Gobiiformes; family Gobiidae; genus Gobius; species Gobius niger. The sequence continues at coordinate 29,761,842 of NC_136869.1, read as the reverse complement.
CATATCACACGCACTCACGCCACACTCCTCATATCACACACTCTCACGCCACACTCCTCATATCACACGCACTCACACCACACTCCTCATATCACACACTCTCACGCCACACTCCTCATATCACACGCACTCACACCACACTCCTCATATCACACACTCTCACGCCACACTCCTCATATCACACGCACTCACACCACACCCCTCATATCACACGCTCTCACGCCACACTCCTCATATCACACGCTCTCACACCACACTCCTCATATCACACGCTCTCACGCCACACTCCTCATATCACACGCTCTCACACCACACTCCTCATATCACACGCTCTCACGCCACACTCCTCATATCACACGCACTCACGCCACACTCCTCATATCTCACGCTCTCACGCCACACTCCTCATATCACACGCTCTCACGCCACACTCCTCATATCACACGCTCTCACGCCACACTCCTCATATCACACGCTCTCACACCACACTCCTCATATCACACGCTCTCACGCCACACTCCTCATATCACACGCTCTCACGCCACACTCCTCATATCACACGCTCTCACGCCACACTCCTCATGTCACACGCTCTCACGCCACACTCCTCATATCACACACTCTCACGCCACACTCCTCATATCTCACGCTCTCACGCCACACTCTCTCGCGCCACACTCCTCACGCCACACTCCTCATATCACACACTCTCACGCCACACTCCTCATATCACACTCTCTCACGCCACACTCCTCATATCACACGCACTCACGCCACACTCCTCATATCACACACTCTCACGCCACACTCCTCATATCACACGCACTCACGCCACACTCCTCATATCACACGCTCTCACGCCACACTCCTCATATCACACGCTCTCACGCCACACTCCTCATGTCACACTCTCTCACGCCACACTCCTCATATCACACGCTCTCACGCCACACTCCTCATATCACACGCACTCACACCACACTCCTCATGTCACACTCTCTCACGCCACACTCCTCATATCACACGCACTCACACCACACTCCTCATATCACACGCTCTCACGCCACACTCCTCATATCACACGCTCTCACACCACACTCCTCATATCACACACTCTCACGCCACACTCCTCATATCACACTCTCTCACGCCACACTCCTCATATCACACGCACTCACGCCACACTCCTCATATCACACGCACTCACACCACACTCCTCATATCACACACTCTCACGCCACACTCCTCATATCACACGCTCTCACACCACACTCCTCATATCACACGCTCTCACGCCACACTCCTCATGTCACACGCTCTCACGCCACACTCCTCATATCACACACTCTCACGCCACACTCCTCATATCTCACGCTCTCACGCCACACTCTCTCGCGCCACACTCCTCACGCCACACTCCTCATATCACACACTCTCACGCCACACTCCTCATATCACACTCTCTCACGCCACACTCCTCATATCACACGCACTCACGCCACACTCCTCATATCACACTCTCTCACGCCACACTCCTCATATCACACGCACTCACGCCACACTCCTCATATCACACTCTCTCACGCCACACTCCTCATATCACACACTCTCACGCCACACTCCTCATATCTCACGCTCTCACGCCACACTCTCTCGCGCCACACTCCTCACGCCACACTCCTCATATCACACACTCTCACGCCACACTCCTCATATCACACTCTCTCACGCCACACTCCTCATATCACACGCACTCACGCCACACTCCTCATATCACACTCTCTCACGCCACACTCCTCATATCACACGCACTCACGCCACACTCCTCATATCACACACTCTCACGCCACACTCCTCATATCACACGCACTCACGCCACACTCCTCATATCACACGCACTCACGCCACACTCCTCATATCACACACTCTCACGCCACACTCCTCATATCTCACGCTCTCACGCCACACTCTCTCGCGCCACACTCCTCACACCACACTCCTCATATCACACGCACTCACGCCACACTCCTCATATCACACGCTCTCACGCCACACTCCTCATATCACACGCTCTCACGCCACACTCCTCATATCACACTCTCTCACGCCACACTCCTCATGTCACACGCTCTCACGCCACACTCCTCATATCACACGCTCTCACGCCACACTCCTCATGTCACACTCTCTCACGCCACACTCCTCATATCACACGCTCTCACGCCACACTCCTCATGTCACACTCTCTCACGCCACACTCCTCATATCACACGCTCTCACGCCACACTCCTCATGTCACACTCTCTCACGCCACACTCCTCATATCACACGCACTCACGCCACACTCCTCATATCTCACGCTCTCACGCCACACTCCTCATATCACACGCTCTCACGCCACACTCCTCATATCACACGCTCTCACACCACACTCCTCATATCACACACTCTCACGCCACACTCCTCATATCACACTCTCTCACGCCACACTCCTCATATCACACGCACTCACGCCACACTCCTCATATCACACGCACTCACACCACACTCCTCATATCACACACTCTCACGCCACACTCCTCATATCACACGCACTCACACCACACTCCTCATATCACACGCTCTCACGCCACACTCCTCATATCACACGCTCTCACACCACACTCCTCATATCACACGCTCTCACGCCACACTCCTCATATCACACGCTCTCACACCACACTCCTCATATCACACGCTCTCACGCCACACTCCTCATATCACACGCACTCACGCCACACTCCTCATATCTCACGCTCTCACGCCACACTCCTCATATCACACGCTCTCACGCCACACTCCTCATATCACACGCTCTCACGCCACACTCCTCATATCACACGCTCTCACGCCACACTCCTCATATCACACGCTCTCACGCCACACTCCTCATATCACACGCTCTCACGCCACACTCCTCATATCACACGCTCTCACGCCACACTCCTCATGTCACACTCTCTCACGCCACACTCCTCATATCACACGCACTCACACCACACTCCTCATATCACACGCTCTCACGCCACACTCCTCATATCACACGCACTCACACCACACTCCTCATATCACACGCTCTCACGCCACACTCCTCATATCACACGCTCTCACACCACACTCCTCATGTCACACGCTCTCACGCCACACTCCTCATATCACACGCTCTCACGCCACACTCCTCATATCACACGCTCTCACGCCACACTCCTCATATCACACGCTCTCACGCCACACCTCATATCACACTCTCTCACGCCACACTCCTCATATCACACGCTCTCACGCCACACTCCTCATATCACACGCTCTCACGCCACACTCCTCATATCACACGCTCTCACGCCACACTCCTCATATCACACGCTCTCACGCCACACCTCATATCACACTCTCTCACGCCACACTCCTCATATCACACGCTCTCACGCCACACTCCTCATATCACACGCTCTCACGCCACACTCCTCATATCACACGCTCTCACGCCACACCTCATATCACACTCTCTCACGCCACACTCCTCATATCACACGCTCTCACGCCACACTCCTCATATCACACGCTCTCACGCCACACTCCTCATATCACACGCTCTCACGCCACACTCCTCATGTCACACGCTCTCACGCCACACTCCTCATATCACACACTCTCACGCCACACTCCTCATATCTCACGCTCTCACGCCACACTCTCTCGCGCCACACTCCTCACGCCACACTCCTCATATCACACACTCTCACGCCACACTCCTCATATCACACTCTCTCACGCCACACTCCTCATATCACACGCACTCACGCCACACTCCTCATATCACACACTCTCACGCCACACTCCTCATATCACACGCACTCACGCCACACTCCTCATATCACACGCTCTCACGCCACACTCCTCATATCACACGCTCTCACGCCACACTCCTCATGTCACACTCTCTCACGCCACACTCCTCATATCACACGCTCTCACGCCACACTCCTCATATCACACGCTCTCACACCACACTCCTCATATCACACACTCTCACGCCACACTCCTCATATCACACTCTCTCACGCCACACTCCTCATATCACACGCACTCACGCCACACTCCTCATATCACACGCACTCACACCACACTCCTCATATCACACACTCTCACGCCACACTCCTCATATCACACGCTCTCACACCACACTCCTCATATCACACGCTCTCACGCCACACTCCTCATGTCACACGCTCTCACGCCACACTCCTCATATCACACACTCTCACGCCACACTCCTCATATCTCACGCTCTCACGCCACACTCTCTCGCGCCACACTCCTCACGCCACACTCCTCATATCACACACTCTCACGCCACACTCCTCATATCACACTCTCTCACGCCACACTCCTCATATCACACGCACTCACGCCACACTCCTCATATCACACACTCTCACGCCACACTCCTCATATCACACGCACTCACGCCACACTCCTCATATCACACGCACTCACGCCACACTCCTCATATCACACACTCTCACGCCACACTCCTCATATCTCACGCTCTCACGCCACACTCTCTCGCGCCATACTCCTCACACCACACTCCTCATATCACACGCACTCACGCCACACTCCTCATATCACACGCTCTCACGCCACACTCCTCATATCACACGCTCTCACGCCACACTCCTCATATCACACTCTCTCACGCCACACTCCTCATGTCACACGCTCTCACGCCACACTCCTCATATCACACGCTCTCACGCCACACTCCTCATGTCACACTCTCTCACGCCACACTCCTCATATCACACGCTCTCACGCCACACTCCTCATGTCACACTCTCTCACGCCACACTCCTCATATCACACGCTCTCACGCCACACTCCTCATGTCACACTCTCTCACGCCACACTCCTCATATCACACGCACTCACGCCACACTCCTCATATCTCACGCTCTCACGCCACACTCCTCATATCACACGCTCTCACGCCACACTCCTCATATCACACGCTCTCACACCACACTCCTCATATCACACACTCTCACGCCACACTCCTCATATCACACTCTCTCACGCCACACTCCTCATATCACACGCACTCACGCCACACTCCTCATATCACACGCACTCACACCACACTCCTCATATCACACACTCTCACGCCACACTCCTCATATCACACGCACTCACACCACACTCCTCATATCACACGCTCTCACGCCACACTCCTCATATCACACGCTCTCACACCACACTCCTCATATCACACGCTCTCACGCCACACTCCTCATATCACACGCTCTCACACCACACTCCTCATATCACACGCTCTCACGCCACACTCCTCATATCACACGCACTCACGCCACACTCCTCATATCTCACGCTCTCACGCCACACTCCTCATATCACACGCTCTCACGCCACACTCCTCATATCACACGCTCTCACACCACACTCCTCATATCACACGCTCTCACGCCACACTCCTCATATCACACGCTCTCACACCACACTCCTCATATCACACGCTCTCACGCCACACTCCTCATATCACACGCTCTCACGCCACACTCCTCATGTCACACTCTCTCACGCCACACTCCTCATATCACACGCACTCACACCACACTCCTCATATCACACGCTCTCACGCCACACTCCTCATATCACACGCACTCACACCACACTCCTCATATCACACGCTCTCACGCCACACTCCTCATATCACACGCTCTCACACCACACTCCTCATGTCACACGCTCTCACGCCACACTCCTCATATCACACGCTCTCACGCCACACTCCTCATATCACACGCTCTCACGCCACACTCCTCATATCACACGCTCTCACGCCACACCTCATATCACACTCTCTCACGCCACACTCCTCATATCACACGCTCTCACGCCACACTCCTCATATCACACGCTCTCACGCCAAACTACACAGGAGTAGTTTGGCATCCGCACAGTAAAGTGAAGATTACAGCGCGGATTTCGAACTACTCCTGGTATTATTACGCCTTACAATATAGTTCCCCCTTTTATCCGCTTAGAAAATCCTCATTGTTTAATTTTGTGTAATTATACTTTGTAGTGGAACACTTCACGTAACCATATTTAAATAGGGAAAACGTGGAAGAGCTTGGTAGCTTCTATCTTGACCTGTTTTGGAGCTATAGGGGAGAGAGGGAGAGGCTAAATGCTAACGCCGTCTGCGCTGTGTTTACGTGATTGAAGGCACGGGGTAAGACCAGACAGGTCCTAAAGAACTCGTCAAAGCTCAGGTAAGAACATATCTCAGTATGTAAAAACGGTGGCTTATTCCTTTAAGTTGAGGGCGCAAATACAACATCAGCGCGCGCATTACACAGGGATCGAGGGCGCAGGCACTAAAAGTGAGCACAAAAACTATAACAGAGGCTGATGTGTCTTCATACGCCCGGGGTTTGTTTTCAGCCACTGCGCCCTCTCTCTAACAAAGTCTGACCGCTCGGTTTTCTTCTTCATTCAGCGCAAAACAAAACCCTGAAAACAAACCCCGGGCGTATGAAGACACATCAGCCTCTGTTATAGTTTTCGTGCTCACTTTTAGTGCCTGCGCCCTCGATCCCTGTGTAATGCGCACGTTGATGTTGTATTTGCGCCTCAACTTAAAGATAGGAGAGGAGTGGCAGAGGGAATGCGAATGCGCGACCCGCGGGACGTGAGCGCAGCCTGCGGAGAAAGGGTTTTAGAGCGCGGCTCCGGGAAAACAGCGAGAGAGCGCCCGGACGCTCCCAGCGCCAGCTCTCCCGGGCCATGGGAGAGAAAAAGGCGCGTGGGGTCCGTGAGTGACGAGACGGCTACAGGAGCCCCGACATTCACATCCTCCACCACTCAGCTCACTCTTCTCTTGGCCGCCTCTGAAGCGACTTCCCCGCCCATTGCCTCCTCCTCCGCCCCGGTCACCTCCGCCACTGCTGCTGCAGCTCCACGAGGAGCTCAAAGTGAGCAGCATAAGGCAACAAGTTGAGAAATAAAAGTCCTAATGGAATAATAGACAACGGTTACAGCGGAGATCGAAGCTAGCTTTTACTTAAGTTTTTTTTTTTTTTCGCTTTTCTGCGAGGGAGAGAAAGGCAGAGAAAAAGTAGTTCTTACATTGAATAATCATATTCAAAGTTTAATCATCAAACATGCTCTAACACACTGCAAAATTCAGGGATCAAATTTTCATATTTTCTAAAGCTTGCGCTACTTGCTTTTTGTTGGTAATAATTGGAATGACGCAGAGAAACAGAGACATTGTGTCATTGTCCTTTTGGCAGGGCTGTAGCGATGAAGGGGACCACTGGGCATTTGCTGAGAGGCCCCAATTTGAGGTTCTTTCAGGTTCTGATGGTCATGAAGGGTGGTGCCAAACCCCCTCTGATCCATCATGCAGCTCCTGATGTGCTCAGTCATGTAAAACGTATACTTGTTTTTGGCTTAGAATTTAATATGATTATGAGACACAATCGCCATGAAAAAAGCCACCCGACTCGGGACTGACCAAAGTCTCACTCCAAAGTTTGGTGAAAAGTTGGCAGCCCTGTGGTTCTCAAACTTTTCACACCAAGTACCACTAGGATTAGGTCACGAGCAAATCAGGACCAAACTGGATCCAAAAACCCCAACATGGACCTAAATTGGAGTAGATTAAGTCTAATCTGGGGATAAATCCTGCCAACCAGAAAAACGATAAGTACGTGATAAATCTTTTGCGTCTTTGTGTCCTTTAAAATCATTGTATAAGTCCCATGCATTATTTGTTTTTTTTATTATACTATAGCTTTTACCAACATGACAAATGGAATGAAAAGGCATCTTTTATGTAGTGCTTTTCACAAGTTAGCTAAAGTGCTTCACACAAGGTAAGGGCATACTATGTAACATACTATGTAGCCACGGTCTCCCTTTGGGACACAGCGACAGATGTGGGGCAGAAAATATAGGTATAGTGCCTTTAAGTCTTAGATAAAGCAAATCAAAGCAGTATTAATGTTTTATTGGAATTTTGTAATGCTGCAGTTTTCATATTTGTGTGGAAAGGCGGGGAGGGACTGTGCCAGGGAGGGAACCTATTTTTCCTAGGAGAGTTGGTACACAGTGTACATTCATCATCAATGTGAGATGTAATATGATTAAGCACCAGCTCAGTATCCTAAAGGTTAGTGGATATGGCAGAGTCAGGGTTAAGCTGAATGGTAGATATACGACGTTTCAATCTCATGACTTGTGACATACACCAACTATCCTAGGAAAAATATTGATGCGACCAGGGACGGTAGTTGAAAATTAGCACAAGCTACAAACATCCCATTTGGAGACACATTTATGAACCTGACTTAGAAAGAACATCAAGTCTATTGTCTTTGTAAAGCCTTAGATAAAAAGGCACAATCTTACTAGTTTTTTTTAAATGTGCAGTAATTGCAAACAGCCAATAGAGGGTGCCGCTAACCAACTTCTGCTGCAGATGTTCAGTTTTATGATTTTCCATTTCTCATAAGAAATTAGCTCTGATGGCTATAGGGGGTAAATATTTCAAAAATAATTCAAAATAATTTAAGCAAGAGCACAGTTCAGTTAAAAACATGATTCAAGCAGCATCACTAAATAGTGATCCTTGAAATGATACAACTACATGACAAATGTGATGTGTGGGTGCAACACTCATTAGTATTTTATTGTCATCACTACCCAGATAGCAAAAGGACATTGTTTCAACATTGATTTAGGGTCAGATGGTTGACTTTTGGTTGAGGTATAAAAAATAATGTTGATTCAATGCTTTATTACGGGTAATAAATAAATAATTTAAAAGATAATGTTGAATCAACAGTGTTTTACAGATATATATTCAACCCTTGAAAGTATAACGTTGAATCAATATTGAGAATTCATTTCATTTTTTGTTATTGAAATATTAACTATGAATCAATGTTGTTTCAACGTATGGGGTGAAAAGCCCGGGAAATTTGAACTCATTTCCCAAGCGCTCTCCTGGCTCCTTCTCACATTTTCGCATCTCGGCACTCGGCAGACACAGAGGAGACGGAGAAAGACAAAACTGCTCAGATATTTTTAAACTTTAATTGTCATCTTGGTTGTTTTAAGTAAACTAAATGGCCACTGTACGCTATAGGCTATTTATTTGTCTTTTGTTTATCATAAGCTGATGTGTATGCCAAGCTAACGTTACTAGCCTATAACTGTTTTCCACCAAGGAAAGCTTACATGTTCCTCGCATCCCAGAAACATAACAAGACATGATTAATGATTCATTTACAATCCCATAATAAATTTACCTTTAATAATACCAATAGTAAGCCAATAAATCTGTTTGATCTGCCCCCACAATGTTGCCGTTGGTTTCGTTTGGATTCAGTTGGTCATTTTATGTAGGCTAACTGTAGGATTGTGAAGCACTTTGACTTGTGAATGAACTGTTCTACACAAATAATACATTTGCCTTTAGTCGAGACTATAACTTTTCCGACGGTTTAATGGGTGAATCATTACTTTCGTGGGGCTGACCTGGTTCAGAAAAGAAACAGTAACACGGAAAAATACAAACCGGTAAATAAAATGATTCCTAATGGTTTAGTTGCTCCAATTATTTTATTATGGTTTCCCCATCAACCATGATTACTAAATACTACCTCTTTTTTTTTTTGTAGGTGCAGCTGCTGAGAAAAGCTCCCAGGAACCAAATAAATTGTCAAAAGGTAATCAACATCTGCATCTGCTCGACCTTCTCCCATTTTCCTCTGATGCTGTTTCCCAGTGGAACTAAACACAAACTTACTTTTGCCCACTGTTCCTATAGTCCATATTTTGCCATTTTATCAACTGTAATTTGCACTTTTGTGTCTGAACCCTTGGGTTTTATGTTTTTGGATTGTTATAATTAATACTATAAAAAATGTTTTATAGATGAACATATTTTGCTGCAAAAGGAATAAAGTTATTCTTTTCAATTCAAATGTATGACTGAATATTGATTGCAACAACTGTTACACGTTTACAGCCACACTACAGTTACCTGGATATAGCCTACATTATGATGGTTATCTATGCACAAAAATCAAACATTCTTTACTCAATGCTGTGGAGATTACTGTTATATACTTTAACCTACCCCAATAGATCACCTTTTAGAAAAATGAATATTAAGTAATGAGTGTATCATTTTATCTGGTGTTATTTGGTCACAAACTCAGTCTCCTGCCTCAATCTCAATGTCTCATGCTCTCCTGCTCCAAATGCTTTTTGTTTGTTTGATTTAATTTACCGTACATTCTTCATCTTCTGGTTGTGGGTTAAACTATATTTATTTATGGAAGCAAAGGCTGAAAAACTTTGGGGCTCTGTCTAGTAAATTGCAAATGCTGTAAACTTGCGCTGTAATATCTGTCTTGGACGACAGGAGGCGCTGTCATGGCACCAAACTAGCAATTTAAATGGGGCATGTAAAGTTTTGTAATGTTATACCGTGGTAAACTTGGATAAAGTGGTGATTTTGAGTACTATGTGGATGCATAATGTACACAAACAGGCGAGAGTAGATTGTATGACTCAAATTCATAGATTGGACTGGGTTTGCCTGTGGAAATGACTCAACGTGATGACCGCGGTGAATGCTGTTTATGGGCTGATTCAGGTAGTAGTAAGTAGCTCCAAGTAGCTCCAGTAAGTAGCTCCAGTACGCGGTAAGTAGCTCCAATAATCAAAATATAATTTAAAAAAGGTTGAATATAGGTATATTTCAATAGTTTAATCAATGTTGAATCCATGTTTAAAAAACGTTTGAATTTCTGAATCTATTCAACTCCTAATCAATGTTATTTGCATGACATTGATTCCATGTCAGAAAGATCAAAAATCAAAGTTGTTTTCAACATCTATCATATCGAGCGCTTTCAATCGCAGTTCAACGTCATTTTTCAACATCTATTCAATCACAGGTCATAACACTATTTCAATGTTGAAACAATGTCCTTTTGCTATCTGGGTATGCACATAATGTTTCATCAAAGGTATGAAAAACACAAATTATAAAATGTTCTGCTTTAGTCTATCTTAGTTCTGGTAAAAGTACATGTTCTGGTTAATGAGGTTCATAATTGGAATTAATTGGAAAAAGTAAAAGTACTTGTTGGCCAATTATATATAACAATACAACCTCTGGGATTTGGTTTACAAATTGTGGTGTGACATAAACCTTCTCAGGTTGAAGTATGTTCATACTTACATCATTATCATTTGTAATAATGTATGTCAGGTAAGGCAAAACAAAGTGCTATAAGTACTTCTGTCATACTCACTATCCATGTCTGTCACTGGAGCCGTGGTTCCACATTGCGCGCCCCGACCGTGCACGCCACGATCTATGTATCGACTCTACCCCGCAGACCTTTTTGTTTCCACCGCACACACACACATTTGTTGTGGGAGGCGTCCCCAGAGGAGCACACTGTACAGATCGTCATTAAAAGTTTTTAGAGCCGTGATGAGAACAAATGTGGACAAATACTGCCCTCTGGTGGGACTTATGGAATCATTCAGAGGAGCCAAGCTGTATTAAAATACAACTATGAAGGCAAGCTACATGCAAATGTTATGCTAGCACCAGCTAAAGCTGAGCAAACAGTGGCTACATGCTAATATAAGCAAAATCCCCTTTTAGTACAGCGGAATGATGTTGTGAAATATTAAATCTGTATGACCTGTGTGTCAATAGAGAGGTCTGTCCACTCCAGAGGCCAGGGTCTGTTCACGTCACATCAGACATAGACTAGCGCTCTTTGGCCACAGCCATCGGGCTGACTCGTACCTGCATGTGGAAAGACACCTTATAGGTCCCATCAGTCTCTTTCTCAGAAGGTCATGGAGGTTGACCTCAGAAATGTTCCTTTTGACTAGTCCTTCAAATATTCATTTGAGTAGAATTGAAATGTGCTTTGACATTATGTTGCATAATAAATGTATTTCGTTTTCTTTAAATTTTCATCATTATGATGCATAACTTAATAAGCCGTCAAAATACACACTGTTACAGCATCAGGCCGTTAAAACAGAGTAGGAGAGGTGTTCATAGTCAATACAAAATCTACCAGCGTTTGGGTAGTAGTGCTTATGTTAAACCCAGCTAATAAAGTACGTACAACTTTGATGTTTCTATATGGGCGGCACGGTAGCGCAGCGGTTAGCGCCTCCGCTTCACAGCTAGAAGGTCCCGGGTTCGATTCCCACCAGGACGGGGCCTTTCTGTGTGGAGTTTGCATGTTCTCCCCGTGTCTGCGTAGGTTTCCTCCGGGTACTCCGGTTTCCCCTACCACTAAAAACATGTGCAATAGGTGAATCCTCCAGCCAGGTGATTCTGACCATCAGCCTGGCTCCACATCATGGAGACGGGTCCCCGGGCGCGGCACGGCCGTCGACCACTGCTCCTTACGGGTCGCCCCAGTGGCATCGAAGGATGGGTTAATTGCAGAGGACAAATTTCCCTATGGGGACAATAAAGTATACAAACAAACAAACAAACAAATATAATATGATGTAGCAGTATCAGCAATTAGCAATAGTTTTTCATGTTTTTTTCTTTTCTTTTTTACTTTATTATCTATTTTGCCAATAATGTCATCTGTTTGTCCATCACTTTCTTATCTTATCTTGAATATTGTCTGTTTATTTTCTTTTTAAACTATAGCTTTCAAAACATTAGCTGCAAGTCAACACGAGAACTCCAACGTCCGAATTTACACACCATTCCCTATTTAGTCAAGCCATTTTAAAGTGGTGTTCACAGAGAAAAAAAGTAGTGCGCACGAAATTTTCCACAATGTATCTTGAAAAGTTTTGTTTGTCACTCGAAGGTTCAATATAGACCACTATGCAATGTGAAAGTCGGTAAACTGACAGTGACAGGTCTTTGAACTGAACACAACACAAATGAATGAAAACAGCTGTATTACTCACATGTGGCTTATTAATTATAATAATGCATAAGTCTTATATAGTGCTTTTCCAGACGTTCACTTTACAATTTTGTGCATTATTGATACTTGGTGGTGGTAAGCTACTATTGTAGCCACAGCTGCCCTGGGGTAGACTGACGGAAGCGAGGCTACCCGTCTGTGCCATCGGTCCCTCCAACCGCCACAAACCATTCACTCACACACTGCATTCACCGAGGCTTAATGGTCTTCCCAAACGGTCTCCCACCAAAGTACAGACCAGGCCCTTCCTGCTGAGCTTCCGAGATCTGACGGGATCGGGCAGGTATTGTTATTCTTAAATATAACCTGTTACAATGACAACTTGCTGACCTTTAGCTTTAGCTGTTAAATGATCAGCATCTTCCCCACTCACCAAATGTCATATTTAACCATAAAGACTATTCTGGTTGGTCTTTATTGCAGAAATGCATTTATACACAAGTTAAATGAACTTTACTGTGGATACTGTGCCCTCATTCTGTTGTTGTTATGGACATGCAGCTCACTACTCTCTCCTCGTCAGTACTGTTCGGGGAGGAGAGAGTAGTGAGCTGCATGTCCATAACAACAACAGACGTGTCCGAACCGCCAGCCAAGGGTGTAACATTTGGTAAAATATTGGGGGAGTCGAGAGGCAATTTTTTCAATAAGTTACATTAGTTGGGTTTGAATATTGAGGGGGTTGTGACCCCCCATCCCCCCCACACCATGTTGCCAGCTGAATAAGTGCAAAACATAATCTACTATATAGTTGGGACACAGCCTGTGGCTCAGTTCTTACCTCTAGCAGCCCCATGGAGCTGATAGCATACAGGCTGATGTGTGACTGGCTGTCCATGCCCAGGCCTCCGAGGTAGGGTCCTGTGGGGCTGGCAGATGGCTTCACACTCGTGGGCCTTTCCGGAGTGTCCAGCAGCCCATCCACACTGACCGCTTGTCCCAACCCCCCGGAAGTCAGCGCTCGAAGGGGGCAAGGGGGGTAACGGAAGGCTCTGCGCTGAGCTGCGAGCCTGGGACTGTTTGGTTTAGGGCTCATGGGCCTCACCGGACTCTCTGTTGGGGCCTCAATGGGGGCTGGTGGATGCGCTCTGCACCACAATGGCAAATGCTGGTAGGTCGGAATGGAAGCTGAGACAGGTCTGGTGGGAGTGGAGTGGGGCCTACTCGTACTGCTCTGCGAGCACTTCCGCCTCTGCCCCTCGGACAGACAGCCCAGAGGGCGCTCTCCAGCAGATGGAACCCTACGTTTGGAGATGGGATCGGTGTGGCATAGTATCCTCTCGGACCCATTGCTAGACAGCCTATCTATTGAAACACTGTTGTTGTCCGTAGAGTTGCCATTTGGCACAGACACAGTCCTCTTGAGACCCTCCGCATTCTTTAGCTTTCTCCAGAGCTGCTTCCCCTCAGCCCCATCACACTCCCCACTCTCAAAACCCTGCTCCATGTTATCCTTGCTCTCCCTAGACTCAAACAGACTGGAGAGGGATCTGTGAGCTTGGGCAAAACGCATTCGTAAATTTAGAGTGTCATTGCTCTTGGAATTCCTCACAAATTGGCCGTTTGGCAAGTGAGGTCGTCTCAGAAGAGGTGAACCGAGGCTGTTTTTATGTTTTTCTGAGGGTTTGTCCAACAAACTTGAATTCTCCTTGTCATGTTCATTGGTGATAAAAACATCTTCATTCGAGTGGTCTGAAAGCTGGGCCTCATCAGAAGACTCCTCCTTTACGCTTCCTTTGGCGTTTTTGCCTTTTTTAAATGATGGTATCTTTGAGAAGACAGAAAACCGAGCTTGGATTTTGCTTTTCTTATGACCTTTGTCAAGTTGGACACCTAGGTCATCACTACTAGCCGAGAACACATCACAGACAGTAGCGGGTCTGCAGTGCTTATGGCTGTAACTCCTTAGTAGCGGTTGGGTTTCTTCCGAACATCGAAAATCTCGATCATTATCTTGGATGGTCCTTGGCTGTATCGCTAATTCCTTTGCAGATTTGTCCATTGCTTGCTCTGTTTCCAAAATAGGCTCCAGACTTGTGACAGCGAGAAGGCTTCCTTCAGGGTGAGAGAACGGAAGAACTCTCAACTCAGGCTGGTTTGCACCCAACTTGAAACAATTTAGACTCTGACATTCAACCAAGGAAGTGAAGTCTCCACTGTGACCAACCAACCCACATCCCACGGACACTTCATCAGAAAATCTCTTTTTGAAAGCACCCTTGTTGTTGTTTGCATCCGAGATAACATGAGAGCTTTGGAGCTGCAGTTGTTGGGTTTCAGTATCACCGATAAAGCGCAAAGTTGGTTCTATAAACTTTGCATTTAGTTTGCAACACTCCCTGTCTCTACACTGCCCTGGTTCACTAGCATGGTTGAGGTTTGGAGTAACAGTAGCACTTAGCTCGGGAATTGTCTCATGCATCGCCTTGCAAACAGTAGCACATTTAACCAAATTAGCTGTTGGTTCGTCATTGCTGCCATGATTGACTGCATTTGGAATAAAACTAGTGAGGGAAACATTTTCACCAACCTCTTTAGCATGTCCAAATGGTTTATCAACGTCTTCTAAAGCATTTAAAATGGCCTCTTCTCTTGGATGGACATTTAGAAAGCGAGTCAACCGTTTGCTGTATGGTGATGTTAATGGATTCACTGTAAGGCTAATGGCTGGGACAAAACTGCCATCGGAATAGCTACATTTTTTATCTTTTTCTTCCTCTACATCTTGGCACCCTCCCAAATTCTTAAACCCGATAAAAGCTGTTGCATCAACCTCACAATTACAGATACTTTGATTTGTAATGGTCCCGGTGGTGTCATGTTCTAAACTGAGACGACCGGAATTGCTAACATTGTTATTGCAGTTAGTTTGACTTACAGCACCAAATGTATGACCAGAAAAGTCAAGTTCTAACTTTTTGATGCGCTTCGTCAAAATGTCACAAAATTCCACATTTGGGTCATTTTTAAAGAAACCAGTCGTCACATTTTTTCTTGGACTGGCTTCAACCTCATTGTCTGTGAGATGATGACTTTCTACAAGATGAATTCCCTGATTGTTGTCAGAGGCATCAGCAAACCCCACTTGATCTAGACTGCTGTGTGCTGGGTCTGTGCATGAAATGCCCTGCGCAAACGTAATCGAGGAGCTGATTTCATTGACTGTCCCTGGTTGTTTGCTCCTCTCAGTTACACTAGCACCACCTGACACCCCTGTCCCATCCCCAAATGGCTTTGTTCCACCGGAACAGACCTGCAAGGGGCTTGGTGATACCTTTCCGCTGGGGCTTTCCTCTCTCTGAACTCGCCCAGATACGCCAACGTGAAGCTCAAATTGCTGCGTAGCCGTTGTGTCATCTGCCTTAGAGACACTTGTGACAAAGTCCTGAGAGTCTATGCATTCTAGGCCAGAATCTGTTATTGTTTTTTTGTAGCCAGGATTTGAACATGTTAACCTATCTTCGGGCAGCTCATAGTCTGTTTGGGCCTGGACCTGTAAAACAGGTTGTGTCTCATCTCGGGAAAATTCAACATCTATAGTAAACTCATCCGGAGATTGGATCAGCCGAGTAGAGTTGTGTTTTGTATCATTGACATCTGTGTATATCCCAAATGGTGGAAGTAGGCCGTGTTTGCCTTTTCGAACTGGGCATGGTTCAATCTCCACAGGACACAGGTCACCTGCTTTCAAAGACAATTCCTGGTCAACATCAGGAGTGCGTCTCCGGAGACAGCCGCTTTGCTCTCCCTCAAATGCGTCTCGAAGGTGTGAGAAATCCTTGGCAGTGACGGACTCCCTCTTGCGGGCTTTGTTGGCAGCAGGGCAGGGGTCTGTGGTGGTAAGGTTTGCCCCCTCCTCAGAGTCCCTCTTGCGACCCCACTCCACACTGTCAGCCCCCAGGACCCCCGGCTCCAGGGACAAGCTGGGACACAGGTGAGAGGAAGTATCGAGCGACGGCCGAGTCTGGGAGAGATACACCGGAAGAAAGAGGTTAGAGAGAAAAGAACATACAGTATGACCAATCTTCGTGATTTTGTCATTATTATTCTCTTTCAGGGGTTAATTCCTGTAGTAAGTAATACTCATGCGTTTACACCAGTGAAGAGGATATTAAAAAATTAAAAAGGATGTTGTAGTCTTTATGTTCTAAAAGTCTAAAAGTCACTATAGTGAGAAAGATATAACAGGAGATAACAAAAGTAGTAAATGAAGAACTCAAATAAATAAAACATTGTAAAAAAAAAAAAAGAAACTTCATAATGTTCAATTGTTCAATTATTACAATAACAGTTGATGAATCAATAAAAATAGACGGAATGGACATTAAAAGGGTTCAAAAAACAACAAATGTGCAAGTCACATATGAATTACACAAGAGGAAAAATAGCAAATCCATTGCGGTGTTACATAAAGTCAAATCAATCTGCTTTACTCAACTGTGTTGAAATTTGGGGCTCAACCTGTAAAACACAGCCACTGTTCATTCAACAAAAAAGGGCTCTGAAAATATATATAATATCAAGATTTGATCTTCTCGTCCGCTCCTTTTCATTCCTACGGTATTGGCATTACAGTTTTGCAGTTATTGTTTTGGATGTCACTTTTAAATGAAATAAATATATAAAATGAGAAAAATATATTTTCCCAACCTTATAGTGACAATAAACTCAGTTGTTCTTAAAAGTTGAGTGAGGGGGCACTGTGGCAAAAGATACAAGTCTCGGGTACACGCACGAGACAAAAGGGTTATCACTGATCCAATAGATGCAGATTCTGCCAAGCGATATCACTAATCGGCCTGTAGCATCTGAGGACTGTATTCAAAAGACGTTAACATTCAGCCCTGTATGTTCTATAACAGGAGTCTCCAGCCTTTCCTCCTGTGAAACTGGTTGGCAACATCAGGTCCGGGGGCCAAATCCATTCCTCAGCTTGAGGGGCAGAGGTTCTATAGAACCTCAAGATCATTTTGAGAAATATTGTTACAAATATCACAGTTAAATTACTCTAAAAATGTGAGAAATACTGTCAATTACTTCAAAATGTTGGGCTAAAATTGGCAGGTTTGGCCCTTGGTGTTTTTGCATTGAAGAAATCTGCCCCCCACCAATCAAACTTGCCCATGAGGTCCCTATGAGGTCATGCATGCCCCCACCATCTACAACATGCACAAAACCTTGGAACCTTGGAAAAGAAAGTGATAGAGATTTGTTAATGTACATCAGCAGAGGCTCCTCTAATCTCTTTAACTGTTGTAACAGCACTACAATCCGCCATCAGGGCCCAGGCAAAGAACTACTGGTCATATCAGTGTTAAGCTCATAGCTTCATGGCGAAAGCAAAATAATTTAAGGTTTTACTGAAGAAAAAATGGTTTTGTGGCATGAAACTAATCCCAAACTTAATGCATGTCATAGTACAATAGGGCTGAAAATAATCATAATAATCATATAATATTTCTTTTACCTCATATTGACCTATCAATTTTCAATATGATTTTATTTTTACATTATGAAATGAAACACATGTAGCTCAACGATGTGGAGGAAAATATGACGATTGATTGTTATTAGTTCTCACTGATGCCAAAGGGGAAGAGTACAAAAGTTTCGCCCAAGAGATAAATTTGCTCCAAAACTAAATCTTTGCATTGCATAAAACAAGTATCCCCACTCAACTCGGTCAAAGGCCTTTTCGGCATCCATAGATATGACCGCTTGTGGTTTGAAATAGTGTTGAACAGACGCCTCAGGTTAAAAAATGAAAGTCTGTTCCTGATAAACCCTGTTTGATCAGGTGAGATTATATGAGGCAAGACGGTTTCTAAACGAATTGCAAGCATCTTTGAAAACAATTTAAAATCCACATTCAATAAACTTATCGGCCTGTAAGAGGAACAACTAAGAGCATCTTTATCCTTTTTCAAAATAAGAGATTGACGCCTGATTGAATGTAGGAGGTAGTTAAGTGACAAATGACTCTTCATACATGTCTAGCAAAACTGGGGCTAGTTTGAGTTGAAAACATCTATAGAATTCCACATGAAAGCCATCTGGGCCTGGACATTTTCCATCGTAGAAAAAAATGTATCATATTCTAGCCTACTTACATTGGTCTCTGATGTATAAAGAGACTCATAATAGCCTTTAAATTCATTATTGATCTCTACAGGGTCTATTGTGATGCCTGATGGTGTATTGAGTTTTGGTAGAGGTAGTTTGACGCAACTGGTCGGCTAAAAGCCTCCCAGCTTTGTCGCCATGTTCAAAATATGTACTACCAGTCTTATGCAACAGTTTGACAGCATGATCTGCCGCTAAAGTATCAAACTCCGTACTTCACTCCTGGAATAGAACGTAGTGAGCGCTTCACGGCCCCAAATGCGAGGAGGTGAAGTCTCCTCTGTGAAGTGAATATGGAAAACCTCTTGCCCTTGTAAAGAAGTGCAGCCGCTTCACCCGCTCGTTTTAGGGTCAAGTTGCGAATGTGGAAAAAATGAACCCGCGCCATGATAGGCTTTTCACGTAGGGTTCGATGGGTGGGGGCCTTTGGTACTTTCAGGGACCCCGGCCAGCCGAATATTGGTCATACCGGCATTGCTCGGATTTGCCATTTAGACTGGTCACCTGCGCAGTCCGCGTGCAAACTGTGGCCTCGAGCTCGGTTATACGGCTGCTATGGTCATTACGAGATCCTTTATGGTTTCCCCACTATTTTGCAAAGTGCATACAGAATAAATGTATAAATGTCAATCTTTTCTCGGAGCAGTCGGAGGACACTTCTACTCACTGCCACACTCCATAGCGCCCAAATGTATTAGAGTTTGAAGAGTTTTAAAAACCACAATGAATTTTATTTTCTATTTGAAAATATTTTAGTTATTAACATCAGTGGCTTGATGAAAACCACACAATCTCTCAAAAGTAAGTCTGGTGTTTGGTATCACTTCACACTTTTGTCAAATATAAATAAAGTCAAAATTAAAGACTCGTGCAGATATTACTGACATGAATGACTTATTAATGTAAGGGACCCGGCCACTTCATCTGGGTTACTCACTCTGAGGTGTGCCCACACAGTGGCCGTGTCCAGCAGCAGAGCATAGAGCTGGCCCGACATCCAGCTCAGCACAGTCCCCATGGTGACCCAGGGTCCCACACTCACGCCCCCATATGCTCCACTGTCCTGGGCACCCCTTCTGCGGCATGCCCCCCTCCTCGTCTCCTGTGTATCTCAGCCAGCGGCCATGAAGCGAGTGTAGACAACTTCCTCCAGTGATAGTCGTGTCAACCTCCACGGCACTAATCCAGCTTTTAAACCGCGGGACACGTTGATCTCTGCTCCACAGCCTGACACTAAGAAGACGGCTAAAAATAGCACATGCTGCCATTCAGTAGACTGCAGGGCTGCATAAATAATTGCAATTATACAGAAACTGCTATTGCAGAGCACTGTAAGGCTGCAATTATGCACTTCTATATTATTTGAAAGGAACAGTATGCTAATGCTAGCATCTACTAATCAAAGCTGAAACAAAAGCTATGGGTCACCAAAAATAATAAAACGTATTTTATCCCTCTAAGCTGCACCTCAGCGTAAGACGAGATGCTGCTGGTGAACAGAGACAAAGAAGCCTTTGCTTTAGATTCGTGATATAAATATCAGGGGGAAATGCATTGCACATTTTTTGTTTAAAAAAAAGTTGATATTGTGTCTAGGTATTTTACATAGTTTTATTTAATCATATACACTGTGTGCACAACCATTATGCAAGTGAGTTCTCTGAAAGGCTTGAAGGATTGAAGCTTCCTGGTGATGGTAATGTGTGTAGGTGTTGTCAAAGCAATGCCACAAATCAAGTGCAGAATTATTATGCAGCTATTTTCCCTCACACAATATGGGAAAGACAGCTGAAAAACCTTGAAAAGCCACACATTGTTGATAGGTGGTCAAAGGGATGCAGTGCTCTTGACAGTACAGGTCAGAGAACCATCAAACGTTTTGTTGCCAATACTCAAGTGAGATGAAAAGACTGAAGAAAAAATCAAGCACAGGCCACCTTTTTCCATGCTGAGATATGTCCTTACCTGAGCTTAGACGAGTTGATTCGTGCCTGTCTGGTCTTTCTGCGTGCGCTCAGTCACGAAAAACGACCAAAGATGTTAGCATTCGGCCTCTCCCAGTAAGATAAGATAAGATAAGATGGTACTTTATTGATCTCACAGATGGAGAAATTGCATTCGATGAGAGAGCATCCGGCAGCAGCACCATTCAGTGCACCACTCTTTTTTTTTCTTTGGTGAAAGATGGTTGTGTCGCGGCCGCCATCTTCACTGTTTTGGTCACAGGAGGAGCACTGGTTGATGGGAAATCCGTAGACGATGACCACGGCGGTGGAGCTCTTGCACTTGGCCACGATGTTCTTGGCCACACAGGTGTAGTTGGCCGTGTGGGACAGACGCGCCTGCTTGATGATCAGGTTGTGTCCACGGTGATGTAGAAGTTCCTGTCCTCGGCCGGGTCCATGATCTCGTTGTCCTTCAGCCACTCCACCCGCATGACCTTGGAGGATGGAGAAACTGTAGCTGCCCTCTGTCTCCTCTGATCATCTGAAACGGTGCACCGCCTCCTGGGCTTGTCCCCGTCTCAGAGCGTGGTGTCCTGCACTGGTCAGCTCCACCTCGTCCTTCCTCTTCCTCCTGCACAGCTCCCTCCACAGTCTCACCATCTCCTGGTTGGTCCCTTTTGTTGTTCCTGTAGCTCCTCTTGTGACGCCTCCTCCGTGCTGCAGGTGTGGGGGCTCTTGGTGCCTCTTCACTGTTCAGTGTCTCAGAAGAAGATGTTTGTAGATCTCAAATGGGTTTAGCTGATAAGCTAGCAGTTTGTTTACCTTCAAAAAGCTGCTTTCTTCAGGACCATTTTGGACTCTCAAAGTAAACAAATCCACCAAACCTCCACAAAAACACGGTAAAGACGTACAAAAGTATCCAGAAAAACAGCGTGGTTCACTGAAAAAGGCAAACAATTCACTGAAAAAGGCAAACAATTCAGCTGCACCAGGAGAGAGGGAGGTCACTTCCTGTTTTCACGTCGCCATGGCGCCATAGCTCCAAACTCTGGTGAAGTTGGAAGCGACCACGCTCTTCCACGGGCACAAAGACCAGACAGGTACGTATCGACCCGTCTAAGCTCAGGTAAGACATATCTCAGTATGGAAAAACAGTGGCCTGTTCCTTTAAGTGCTGTCAGCTTCAGCAGGTGTAATGGACCTGAAGTGTCCAGAAGTACAAGGTGCTTGGAGAACACTCCCACACACTACCTGACTCCAGCGGTTAGTGCTTGTGCCTCATAGGTCGAAAGTCCCGGGTTCGATTCCCACCTGGACGGGGCCTTTCTGTGTGGAGTTTGCATGTTCTCCCCGTGTCTTCGTAGGTTAGTGGTAGGTTATAAAAAAACATGTGCAATAGGTTAATCCTCCAGCCAGGTGTTTCTGACCACCAGCCTGGCTCCACATCATGGAGACGGGTCCCCGAGCGCCGGCCCATGCTGGCAGCTCACTGCTCCTACAGGTCGCCCCATGCGACACTGAGGATGGGTCAAATGCAGAGAACTCATTTCTCTACAGAGATTTCTCTACAGAGATTAATGCAGATTAAGAGGAGGGTCCGTTGGCGCAGATGTGTGTAGTAGCGAAAGCGCTTCTGACAGTCTCCCCCAGGGGAAACTGAAGCTACAAACGTAGCTTTCCACCACCAAGTATGGAGTGAATGTACAATTGTCTCATGTAAAGCGCTTTGTAACCATGTCTGTGAAAGGCACTATATAAATAAAGATCTTCTTCTTAACTTAATGATGTTCACATGCTTTCCGAGAAACCAGGACACTCAAATCCCTGTTTACATGAGCAACTACAGTATTCTGGATATTTAGGCTCCTGAGAGGGCCGGAGCTTTGCTTCCTGGTGAGGGTGGACACGTGAAGAGAGAAAGTAAGCTTTGCTGTATTGTTTGAGCTTAAAATGATGTGTAAGTGGAAATGTTTTACAAATGTAATAGACTGCATATAATTGACCGCCTTAGTCTGAGGGTTATGACGCACAATAACTCTGTATCAGACTCATGAATGTAATAACCTGTTCCAGCTCTGTTTCACTATGTGGTCTGTGCCACTCAAATCTGCTGCAGCAATTTGTTCTATGTCAAATTGCTGTTGTCTTTATCATTTGTTAATGTATGAATGCCCTTATAGCCTTATAGTTTTAAAGTTTGCATAGTTTATTTTTATCTAAATGTTATGTGTTATATGTTTTATGTTTCATGTGATTTCATGTAACAATACCTCGTTTGTTCACCTGTTTTCAAACAATGGCAATACAACTATTCTGATTAAGTTTAACGCAAGTAATACTAAATAACCCAAAAAAAAATCTGAAGTCCCTCCCTTTGCTGATCCTAATCAGAATCCCTGGGCTTCACTTTGTCCAATGAGACACGCTTTCCTGTGAACCGACCTGTCAGGTCCAATCAGGTGAGAAGGAATCGTTTACTTGAAAGTTTCTTCTCGCTCTCCTCAGTTTGCAGACAATGGTGGTTTTCTGCTCCAATCAGGAGGAACATGGAGGAAGTTGATTATTCACTTTAAGGCTTCACTCACTCACCACTTTGCAATCTTACAGACTATCACTTTAAATCACGCATACATAATACTGGAAGTTGTGACTAGTGATGCTAAAACACAGCTACCCTGCGAGAGCTCGATAAAAAAGTAGTCTGAATGGTGCGGCAGGGCATGCATCTTACAAGCCCATTCAGTGTTTGTTTCTGCTAATTACTGAGTGTCTTAAAGCAGCTTATAGGCTCAGAACGTGCACTCGGATGCACCTGAGCCACCGGGAGCACACAGCTCAGCCGCTGAATAATACATAAACAAATATACATGTACAGTACATACGTTAGAGTGTTCAAGCACACACACGCACGCACACGCACACGCACACACGCACGCACGCACGCACACACACACACACACACACACACACACACATTAATGCATTCACTCTTCTTTATGTCTTGTTACAAAAAAGAAATAAAAGACAAACGCAGTTACAAGGGACTTCTCGTTGTACTAACAAGCACAACACTGTAGTGCCACATACTGGTCTTCTAAGGAATTGCACAATTATTATCCTGCATTCAAAATGTGCGCCGTATGATACGAGAAAATATTCAATAACAATAAGAATATTATTGCAATAAAGCATATAAATAAATATTATTCTAAAAATCAAAAGGCCTGTTTGGCCCGTAGCTCATCAAGAGAATGTCTCTCAAACATGCAGATAATAGGCACCTCTTTTTTTCATATCTTATTGTAACAAATTGCCATTAACCCTCAGCAGTGTATCTTGTGTGCTGGGCAGGTTGTCCCAATGTAGGTGGTTGCTTGTCCCTGTTGTTGCTAATAGCATTTTTTTTTTTTTGTTAACATAAATTTAGGGACACTTGGTGCTGTCACATGGCTTTGGTTTGAATGCTCAGTAATCATCAGTGTACATTTTGACAACATGTTTTATTTTAGTTTTAGTCTTAGTCTTTTGACTAAAATGTAATTTAATTTTAGTCAAGATTTAGTCAAAACAAGCTTTTCAATTTTAGTCTACTTTTGGTCGACTAAAATTGCATGTCAATTTGTCGACTAAATTTAAGACTAATTTAGTCGACTTTGCATTTATAATATTCATTGTAATCATATTTAATCAGGGTCCTCGACTTCATGGGGCTGCTTCCACATGAACAAAGCTCAAACCTGTTCATTTGGCAGAGAATTTACATGATCTGAGGCTCTTTCAGACGCTCAATAGAAGTTCGGATGATTTTAGTCTCTCCTTTTTTCATTTTTATTTAGTCTTATTTTAGTCAACCAAAATATCTGGACATTTTAGTCATAGTTTTAGTCTCATGAGTAACTTTTAATTTTGTTTTAGTTTTTAATTTTAGTCGTCAAAATCACTTTGACTAAAATTAAGACTAAATGTTTTAGTCGACAAAATTAACACTGGTAATCATGCAATTCAATTTTCCCCTACAAAAACATCTGACACTTGGTGAAACCCATAGATAGACAATGTTGCAATGCTTCTTTTTAATGAATGAAAATAAGGATGTTCAATAATATTATCAAGTGAATGCGCCCCCTAGTGTGGCAGGGGTTAGTGCTTGGGTTCGATGCCCGGCCTTTGTGTGGAGTTTACTTGTTCTCCCCACGTCTGCATAGGATTCCTCGGGATACTCCGGTTTCCCCTTGCACTAAAACTTTAAAAGTGCGAGCGTGGTACAACGGATGGAAAAAATACCATGGCTACAATCCAGTGTGGCATGTTTACATGCATTAGACTCATTGACATGCATTGTCTCGACCAAAGAAAAAAAACAATAAAATAAGCCGTGGTCTCTGCATGTTTTTGTGTTAGATTGTGGCTTCTTGTGATCCGGAGATAGGTTGGCAATATTGTGCAGCCTTAAATAAAAGTATTAGTTGTGTCGACCTGTTTATCAGTATATCTGTGTGGAGTGATTCCTCATCCAGTGTATAATGTGGCGTGAGCTTCGTGCAGCCCACAGGACAGGTTCAGGCTAAGACCTGTCCAAGAATGTGTCAGTAAGATTTATGTCTTTCCTGATGAGCCAGTGATCAAATCATTAAAGGTTATCCTTTAGTAATATGATTTATGAATGAAGTATACACAAGCATTTCACCACACATTCTTTCTTCATTTACAAACAGAAATATATTGGATTGGATTGTCTATGTAGGTTTCCTCCAGGTGATTTGGTCTTCCCATCAACCCAAAACATCCACAAGAGGGTAACCCCCACCGCACTGGGCTACTGCTACAACAAGTTGCCCTGAGACACTAGTTCAAGGGTTGGTCAAAGGCAGAGGACCAATTTTTTACATTGACAATCAATAAAAAAAACATTCCTTATAGTATAGAAGATGGGTGTACTTTTACACTGATGGAAAGAATGCAGTATACAGTGTGATTTAGTGTATTTATGGAGAACAGTGAGTTTTCTGATATCTCCCTACAGCCTGCTCCATAGAGCACCCGCCTACTCTGAACCCAGAGAGAATGCCCCCGTGGGTGCTGTTAGAGCCACTGTCCCTGATCAGAGTCGAAGGGACAGGGGGCCATTGTCTCCCAGAGCACTTATACTTCAGAAATGTATACCATCAAGCAGATAACAAAACACAACCACACTGTCCGTGCGTACTGCAGAGCCCATCGACATGAAAAATATAAATATACAAACACACGCACACAAACAGACGTGACGCTCCTACATGGGATGTAGCACACCTGCTCAGGGACTGCAGATGGACACTAGCTCAAGCTAAATCTGGTGCAAAGCATATTTAATTAATGGTTTGTGCACATTGTCCCTGTTGAAATAAATAAACTAAACTACCACCCAAACATAACTGAAGTGGCTTAAGTCCAGAGCTGGACTGAAGGACAGCACAGAGGCTCATCATGGCTGCTCAGGAGCAGGCCTTGAGCACCAGAGCAATAGAAGCCCTGATCTATCACACCAGACAAGAGCCCGACGCATCAACCCGTCCACATTTTGGATTCGACTGTAAATCCCCTCAGACGAGCAGCCCGGTGGTCTCTCCCTCTCTCTCTCCCCTTTCTCTCTCTCTCCCCTTTCTCTCTCTCTCTCTCTCTCTCTCTCTCTCTTTCCCTCTATCTCCCCTCTCTCTCTCTATCTCCTTCTCTCTCAGTCAGGGAGTCAGTCTTTCACTGTTTCTGGGAGTGTGGGAGGCTGACACAGCTGTTTGATCTGCTCAGGGCACTGTTTAGGAGGTGCGGTTATGGTTTTGATGCATTGACTTATGTTGGGGGGGGTCTTGGCTAGTGGCAGAGCAAAGAGGAAGGGGCGGGTCCTGAATTTCCTCCTGGGCCAAGCTAAGATGGCCGTGTATCAGAGCAGGAAGAGGAAGGTGCAGGGCCAGAGTCAGGTCAGCGCTGAGGTGCTGTTTATGAAGATGGTGCAGGCTCGGCTCCTGCTGGAGTTTGGGGTCGCCCAAATGTCCTTTAAAGTCTTTTAGTGTGTCTTCTTTATTTGTTGTAATTTTTTGCAATTAGCACGAGCTATGAATGTGAACATGGAAATCTCTCTCTCTCCCTCTCTCTCACTTTCTCTCACTCCCTCTCTTCCTTCTTGCTCTCTCTCTCTCTCCCCCCTTCCTCTCTCTCCCTCTCTCACTCTCTCTCTCTCACTCCCTCTCTCTCTCTCACACTCTCCATCTCGCTTCCTCTTCCTCTCTCTCGCTCTCTCCCTCTCTCTCACTTTCTCTCACTCCCTCTCTTCCTTCTTGCTCTCTCTCTCTCTCCCTCCTTCCTCTCTCTCCCTCTCTCACTCTCTCTCTCTCACTCCCTCTCTCTCTCTCACACTCTCCATCTCGCTTCCTCTTCCTCTCTCTCGCTCTCTCACACTCTCTCGCCCTCTTTCTCCTCCCTCGCTCTCTCTCTCCCCCTCTCTCTCTCACTCCCTCTCTCCCTCTTGCTCACTCCCTCTCTCTCTTTCCATCTCGCTCTCTCTCTCTCTCTCTCTCCCTCTCGCTCTCTCTCCCTCTCACTCCCTCTTGCTCTCTCTCTCTCTACATTTTTTTTTCCAGCGAATGACTAAAATATGAAAATCCAGAACACCCTAACTATCTAATTAAATATGCATGCACGTTAACTGCTCCTGTGTCAAGTGGGCTAATTAGTAAAGAGGAGAACCACAGCTCTGCATTGGTAACAATGTGTAGGTAATATATAGGCATTCTGCTATTAAGGAGCTAAAGGGTAAAAAATAATACACTAAAAAATAATACACTAACAGGATTCAATGAAATGCATTATTTTCAAAGCACAGTGATTATTATTGGATTAATAATTTTAATTCAGGACCCCTGGTGTACATGGTTAACGGTCTCTACTTACTTCCAGCTAAATTAGGAACTCAAAGCACTTTATAGCAAGGAACCACTCCCCCATTCATGCACCAATGTACACAGACCCTAACATTCTGATCATGAGATGTTAATGTCTTTCTAGAAGAAACTTATGAATGTTGTTGAAACAAGGAGATATCATGAATGTACATAAGAACTGTGAAATCTGTCTTAGTAATTAAGCTGGGTATCAGACGCTGTGCAAAACCTTTTTTAGTTCATCCCAGTGCTGCAACACCAGTTAGTATTTAGAACTTCCTGCATGGCAAGGAATATTCAGAGATTTCAAACTATTGTACATCGTTCATTAAAACATGGGGCACATTATCTCTGGTTTAGCTCTAGCTGTTGATCCGAACCACTGCAGTAAACCGCATGTGTTAGTGGAGTGCTATCTGACCTACCTTTGGTCCCGTGGTCAGCTGCAGTGCAGACAGTGGTTCATTCCGAGTTCTAGTCTCTCCTCACTGCCCCTCTCAGTTCCCACCCAAGCCCTAGACCCCAGGGCCCCTCCCTCAGGTCTCCCCTCCCCCTGCTGCACAGTGGTACTGCTGTGACAGTGTGTAATCGGAGGGCCAGGCCTGTCTCATGGGTCGAACCTGATCTCTCTGTGAGTGCGCTGGGGGCTCAGAGACAGTCGGACTGGTCTGATCATCACTACTCTGTACACAAAGGCATTCCACACAAAGGATGACCCTGCAGTGCTCTGAGTTCAACAAGACTCTATGTAGAAGTTTAGGATTCATGCGGTCACATAGGTTTCCAGTCAATGAAATACTTAAGATACCATTTCATTTTTTTTTTTTCACAAACTATGAAGAACCAAGGCCATTATACGCCTGTAAATCCCCCAGCCACAGGTGTCACACTATCACAACACCAAACCAAAATCACTACTTTAGTGAGTGCCATGTCATTGGCAAAAACTGCTTTGTGTTTCGCAGATCTGCCTTGCACCTAATGATATGTTCAGATGGTCAGATTACTGAAGAGGAAAGAGGAATGCTGGGTAATGGAGTTCAGTCTGGGAGGAGGCCAAAGACAAGCACACACTCTACTCCCACATCCATCATTCAGATCATCAAGAGGGAAAACACTGTTACTTCAGAAGAGTGAAAATATTCTTTTGGTATTTTTGTAATAATATTAGTCGGGTCAAAAGCTCATGCCATGTGTGAACAAGTCCATGGTCCATGGTTAAAAAGAAGGTTAAATTGTGCTGTTACGCTGTAACAGATCATTGGAAAGTCATGCTCTAAAATGGGGGTCCCAAACTTTTTGGGTCACAACTGGCCCTCAGAGTAAATTGTAACTATTGTCAATATAAAAATATCTGGTTCAATGATATTTATATTAGTTGTTTATATTATTATATGTAATCAATTTAGATATTTTGTTTTAGATTACAAAATACATTCATAAAATGTCATTATTTGGTATATGGTTTAAACAATCAGGATTGCAGTTTTTGGCATCCATTGCACATTTAGTAAAACTTGTGCACGTAAACAACAACGGGGACTGAGAGGCCAAAACAGTTACAGAAACACTTACTTTAATCACCATTATAGCATCTCAAATCTAAGCCAGACCCTTTAAAGTTCCCGGATCCTTTACCCCCAAAAACATTCTATTTGGGGAATGTGTCTCACAAGCTGGGGGCAAATGAAGCACTGCATGTTGGTGTTTGGGCTGGGAGCTACACTTTAACGCAATACAATTTTTACTGTGCACATGTGAACTGCTGACCTCTGGGGTCACGTATGTGCTGACCTGTTTCTCACCAGGTCACAATGTAAACACACCACAAGGGGGCCTGTGCATAAGCAGGGTATTCGGAGTACTTGATCATTCAAACGCTCTGGTTCTGCCACACAAACTCTTGCCCTGGTCCCTGCCGTCACCACGAACAGCACCATGGAAACAGCACAATGAGCCGCTGCTAAAACACTCGGAATACTAATGTGGAAGTGTGGGAACTCAGTCGCCAGAAGAGTAGGGTCTACTGCACCGTCAGGGTCTACACTGTCATAGTTTACACCGTCAGAGTCTACAACGGTCAGAGTCTACACCGTCAGAGTCTACACCGTCAGAGTCCACACCGTCAGAGTCCACACCGTCAGAGTCTACACTGTCAGAGTCTACACAGTCAGAGTCTACACCGTCAGAGTCTACACTGTCATAGTTTACACCGTCAGAGTCTACACTGTCAGTGTCTACACTGTCATAGTTTACACCGTCAGAGTCTACACTGTCATAGTTTACACCGTCAGAGTCTACACTGTCAGTGTCTACACTGTCAGAGTCTACACAGTCAGAGTCTACACTGTCATAATTTACACCGTCAGAGTCTACACCGTCAGAGTCTATACTGTCAGAGTCTACACTGTCATAATTTACACCGTCAGAGTCTACACCGTCAGAGTCTATACTGTCAGAGTCTACACCGTCAGAGTCTACACCGTCAGGGTCTACACTGTCATAGTTTACACCGTCAGAGTCTACACCGTCAGAGTCTACACAGTGAGATTCTACACCGTCAGAGTCTACACTGTCATAGTTTACACCGTCAGAGTCTACACTGTCAGTGTCTACACTGTCAGAGTCTACACCGTCAGAGTCTACACTGTCAGAGTCTACACTGTCATAGTTTACACCGTCAGAGTCTATACCATCAGAGTCTACACTGTCAGAGTCTACACAGTCAGTCTACACTGTCAGAGTCTACACAGTCAGAGTCTACACCGTCAGAGTCTACACCGTCAGAGTCTACACCGTCAGAGTCTACACCGTCAGAGTCTACACAGTCTACACCGTCAGAGTCTACACCGTCAGAGTCTACACCGTCAGAGTCTACACTGTCAGAGTCTACACAGTCAGAGTCTACACTGTCAGAGTCTACACCGTCAGTCTACACCGTCAGAGTCTACACTGTCAGAGTCTACACCGTCAGAGTCTACACTGTCAGAGTCTACACCGTCAGAGTCTACACCGTCAGAGTCTACACCGTCAGAGTCTACACTGTCAGAGTCTACACCGTCAGAGTCTACACTGTCAGAGTCTACACAGTCAGAGTCTACACAGTCAGATTCTACACCCTCAGAGTCTACACCGTCATAGTTTACACCGTCAGAGTCTACACTGTCAGTGTCTACACCGTCAGAGTCCACACCGTCAGAGTCTACACTGTCAGAGTCTACACAGTCAGAGTCTACACTGTCATAGTTTACACCGTCAGAGTCTACACTGTCAGTGTCTACACTGTCATAGTTTACACCGTCAGAGTCTACACTGTCATAGTTTACACCGTCAGAGTCTACACTGTCAGTGTCTACACTGTCAGAGTCTACACAGTCAGAGTCTCCACTGTCATAATTTACACCGTCAGAGTCTACACCGTCAGAGTCTATACTGTCAGAGTCTACACCGTCAGAGTCTACACTGTCAGGGTCTACACTGTCAGAGTCTACACCGTCAGAGTCTACACCGTCAGGGTCTACACTGTCATAGTTTACACCGTCAGAGTCTACACCGTCAGAGTCTACACAGTGAGATTCTACACCGTCAGAGTCTACACTGTCATAGTTTACACCGTCAGAGTCTACACTGTCAGTGTCTACACTGTCAGAGTCTACACCGTCAGAGTCTACACTGTCAGAGTCTACACCGTCAGAGTCTACACTGTCATAGTTTACACCGTCAGAGTCTATACCATCAGAGTCTACACTGTCAGAGTCTACACAGTCAGTCTACACTGTCAGAGTCTACACAGTCAGAGTCTACACTGTCATAGTTTACACCGTCAGAGTCTACACCGTCAGAGTCTACACTGTCAGAGTCTACACCGTCAGAGTCTACACCGTCAGAGTCTACACAGTCTACACCGTCAGAGTCTACACCGTCAGAGTCTACACCGTCAGAGTCTACACTGTCAGAGTCTACACAGTCAGAGTCTACACTGTCAGAGTCTACACCGTCAGTCTACACCATCAGAGTCTACACTGTCAGAGTCTACACCGTCAGAGTCTACACCGTCAGTCTACACCGTCAGAGTCTACACCGTCAGAGTCTACACTGTCAGAGTCTACACCGTCAGAGTCTACACTGTCAGAGTCTACACAGTCAGAGTCTACACCGTCAGAGTCTACACCGTCAGAGTCTACACCGTCAGAGTCTACACCGTCAGAGTCTACACTGTCAGAGTCTACACCGTCAGAGTCTACACTGTCAGAGTCTACACCGTCAGAGTCTACACAGTCAGATTCTACACCGTCAGAGTCTACACCGTCATAGTTTACACCGTCAGAGTCTACACCGTCAGGGTCTACACTGTCATAGTTTACACCGTCAGAGTCTACACCGTCAGAGTCTACACAGTGAGATTCTACACCGTCAGAGTCTACACTGTCATAGTTTACACCGTCAGAGTCTACACTGTCAGTGTCTACACTGTCAGAGTCTACACCGTCAGAGTCTACACTGTCAGAGTCTACACCGTCAGAGTCTACACTGTCATAGTTTACACCGTCAGAGTCTATACCATCAGAGTCTACACTGTCAGAGTCTACACAGTCAGTCTACACTGTCAGAGTCTACACAGTCAGAGTCTACACTGTCATAGTTTACACCGTCAGAGTCTACACCGTCAGAGTCTACACTGTCAGAGTCTACACCGTCAGAGTCTACACCGTCAGAGTCTACACAGTCTACACCGTCAGAGTCTACACCGTCAGAGTCTACACCGTCAGAGTCTACACTGTCAGAGTCTACACAGTCAGAGTCTACACTGTCAGAGTCTACACCGTCAGTCTACACCATCAGAGTCTACACCGTCAGAGTCTACACTGTCAGAGTCTACACCGTCAGAGTCTACACCGTCAGAGTCTACACTGTCAGAGTCTACACCGTCAGAGTCTACACTGTCAGAGTCTACACAGTCAGAGTCTACACCGTCAGAGTCTACACCGTCAGAGTCTACACCGTCAGAGTCTACACCGTCAGAGTCTACACTGTCAGAGTCTACACCGTCAGAGTCTACACTGTCAGAGTCTACACAGTCAGAGTCTACACCGTCAGAGTCTACACCGTCAGAGTCTACACAGTCAGATTCTACACCGTCAGAGTCTACACCGTCATAGTTTACACCGTCAGAGTCTACACTGTCAGTGTCTACACTGTCAGAGTCTACACAGTCAGAGTCTACACTGTCATAGTTTACACCGTCAGAGTCTACACTGTCATAGTTTACACCGTCAGAGTCTACAGAGTCAGAGTCTACAGAGTCAGTCTACACCATCAGAGTCTACACAGTCAGAGTCTACACTGTCATAGTTTACACCGTCAGAGTCTACACTGTCAGTGTCTACACTGTCAGAGTCTACAATGTCATAGTTTACACAGTCAGAGTCTACACTGTCATAGTTTACACCGTCAGAGTCTACACTGTCAGAGTCTAAACTGTCAGAGTTTACACCGTCATAGTTTACACCGTCAGAGTCTACACCGTCAGAGTCTACACAGTCAGATTCTACACCGTCAGAGTCTACACTGTCATAGTTTACACCGTCAGAGTCTACACTGTCAGAGTCTACACAGTCAGAGTATACACTGTCAGAGTCTACACTGTCAGAGTCTACACCGTCAGAGTCTACACTGTCAGAGTCTACACAGTCAGAGTCTACACAGTCAGAGTCTACACTGTCAGAGTCTACACTGTCATAGTTTACACCGTCAGATTCTACACCGTCAGTGTCTACACCGTCAGAGTCTACACCGTCAGAGTCTATACTGTCATAGTTTACACTGTCAGAGTCTACACCGTCAGATTCTACACCGTCAGTGTCTACACCGTCAGTGTCTACACCGTCAGAGTCTACACAGTCAGAGTCTATACTGTCATAGTTTACACTGTCAGAGTCTACACTGTCAGAGTCTACACTGTCATAGTTTACACTGTCAGAGTCTACACTGTCAGAGTCTACACCGTCAGTGTCTACACCGTCAGAGTCTACACTGTCAGAGTCTACACAGTCAGAGTCTACACTGTCAGAGTCTACACTGTCAGAGTCTACACCGTCAGAGTCTACACCGTCAGAGTCTACACTGTCAGAGTCTACACCGTCAGAGTCTACACCGTCAGAGTCTACACCGTCATAGTCTACACCGTCAGAGTCTACACCGTCAGAGTCTACACCGTCAGAGTTTACACCGTCAGAGTCTACACCGTCAGAGTCTACACCGTCATAGTCTACACCGTCAGAGTCTACACCGTCAGTGTCTACACCGTCAGAGTCTACACTGTCAGAGTCTACACCGTCAGAGTCTACACCGTCAGAGTCTACACCGTCAGAGTCTACACTGTCAGAGTCTACACTGTCAGAGTCTACACCGTCAGAGTCTACACCGTCAGAGTCTACACTGTCAGAGTCTACACCGTCAGTCTACACCGTCAGAGTCTACACTGTCAGAGTCTACACCGTCAGAGTCTACACCGTCAGAGTCTACACTGTCAGAGTCTACACTGTCATAGTTTACACCGTCAGAGTCTATACCATCAGAGTCTACACTGTCAGAGTCTACACCGTCAGAGTCTACACCGTCAGAGTCTACACTGTCAGAGTCTACACCGTCAGTCTACACCGTCAGAGTCTACACTGTCAGAGTCTACACCGTCAGAGTCTACACTGTCAGAGTCTACACTGTCATAGTCTACACAGTCAGAGTCTACACCGTCAGTCTACACCGTCAGAGTCTACACTGTCAGAGTCTACACTGTCAGAGTCTACACCGTCAGAGTCTACACTGTCAGAGTCTACACTGTCATAGTTTACACCGTCAGAGTCTACACTGTCATAGTTTACACCGTCAGAGTCTACACAGTCAGAGTCTCCACTGTCAGAGTCTACACAGTCAGAGTCTCCACTGTCAGAGTCTACACTGTCATAGTCTACACTGTCATAGTCTACACCGTCAGAGTCTACACCGTCAGAGTCTACACTGTCAGAGTCTACACTGTCATAGTTTACACTGTCAGAGTCTACACTGTCATAGTTTACACTGTCAGAGTCTACACTGTCATAGTTTACACCGTCAGAGTCTACACTGTCATAGTTTACACCGTCAGAGTCTACACAGTCAGAGTCTACACTGTCATAGTTTACACTGTCAGAGTCTACACTGTCAGAGTCTACACCGTCAGAGTATACACCGTCAGAGTCTACACAGTCAGAGTCTACACCGTCAGTCTACACTGTCAGAGTCTACACTGTCAGTCTACACTGTCAGAGTCTACACTGTCAGAGTCTACACCGTCAGAGTCTACACCGTCAGAGTCTACACAGTGAGATTCTACACCGTCAGAGTCTACACTGTCATAGTTTACACCGTCAGAGTCTACACTGTCAGTGTCTACACTGTCAGAGTCTACACCGTCAGAGTCTACACTGTCAGAGTCTACACTGTCATAGTTTACACCGTCAGAGTCTATACCATCAGAGTCTACACTGTCAGAGTCTACACAGTCAGTCTACACTGTCAGAGTCTACACAGTCAGAGTCTACACTGTCATAGTTTACACCGTCAGAGTCTACACCGTCAGAGTCTACACTGTCAGAGTCTACACCGTCAGAGTCTACACCGTTAGAGTCTACACAGTCTACACCGTCAGAGTCTACACCGTCAGAGTCTACACCGTCAGAGTCTACACTGTCAGAGTCTACACAGTCAGAGTCTACACTGTCAGAGTCTACACCGTCAGTCTACACCGTCAGAGTCTACACTGTCAGAGTCTACACTGTCAGAGTCTACACAGTCAGAGTCTACACCGTCAGAGTCTACACCGTCAGAGTCTACACCGTCAGAGTCTACACCGTCAGAGTCTACACCGTCATAGTTTACACCGTCAGAGTCTACACTGTCAGTGTCTACACTGTCAGAGTCTACACAGTCAGAGTCTACACTGTCATAGTTTACACCGTCAGAGTCTACAGAGTCAGAGTCTACAGAGTCAGTCTACACCATCAGAGTCTACACAGTCAGAGTCTACACTGTCATAGTTTACACCGTCAGAGTCTACACTGTCAGTGTCTACACTGTCAGAGTCTACAATGTCATAGTTTACACAGTCAGAGTCTACACTGTCATAGTTTACACCGTCAGAGTCTACACTGTCAGAGTCTAAACTGTCAGAGTCTACACCGTCAGAGTCTACACCGTCAGGGTCTACACTGTCATAGTTTACACCGTCATAGTTTACACCGTCAGAGTCTACACCGTCAGAGTCTACACAGTCAGATTCTACACCGTCAGAGTCTACACTGTCATAGTTTACACCGTCAGAGTCTACACTGTCAGAGTCTACACCGTTAGGGTCTGCTCTGTCAGAGTCTACACTGTCAGGGTCTGCTCTGTCAGAGTCTGCACTGTCAGAGTTTACACTGTCAGAGTCTGCACCGTTAGGGTCTGCTCTGTCAGAGTCTGCTCTGTCAGAGTCTGCACTGTCAGAGTCTACACTGTCAGAGTCTACACCGTTAGGGTCTGCTCTGTCAGAGTCTGCACTGTCAGAGTCTGCACTGTCAGAGTCTGCACCGTTAGGGTCTGCACTGTCAGAGTCTCAAACTGCTTTCTTTATGGAGCCTTTAATGTTAGCAGGTCGTTTGCTTGAGATGAAAGCTACTGCTTATAATCTTTTACACATTGATCATTCCCACATCTGCCTGCAGAGGGTGCGAGATAAAAAGACACAATTCAATACAGCGATACTGCACAGTTAATTAATATAATTAATATTCGCACAGGATAATTAATCACAAAATGATGTATTTTTGGTCATTTACCACCGATTGGAAAAAAGTTCTCTCTCCCGTACGCCATCCGTAGATTGTTATTGTCCCACAAGTGGCACAGCTCGCAAGCAATACCTGACTCAAATCAATATGTTTTCTACTGCTGCCAATGATCGTGTGGGTCCCAGAGTCCCTTTGTACGAAAAAAATACATTTTGGTCTCGCTAAGCTAGGTTCATTAAAGGAATAAGCCACCGTTTTTACATACTGAGATATGTTCTTACCTTAGCTTTGACGAGTTCTTTAGGACCTGTCTGGTCTTCAACCGTGCCTTCAGTCACGTAAACACAGCACAGACGGCGTTAGCATTTAGCCTCTCCTCCTCTCCACTATAGCTCCAAAACAGGTCAAGATAGAAGCTACCAAGCTCTTCCACGTTTTCCCTTTTTATATACAGTGGGGGAAAAAAGTATTTGGTCAGTTTCACATAGACATTCTATTGGATTTTGGCCAAATACTTTTTTCCCCCACTGTATGGTTACGTGAAGTGTTCCACTACAAAGTATAACTACACAAAATTAAACAATGGATTTTCCAAGCAGATAAAAGGGGGAACTATATTATAAGGCGTAATAATACCAGGAGTAGTTTGAAATCCGCACAGTAATATCTTTATTTATTTATTTAGTTTTAAGTGGGACAATATACATTAATAAACATTAAGACAATGTAAATGCACCCGAATTAGCCAATTTATATTGAAATCTCCCATGACAATTACCTCGCTCTTGAAGTCACACTGGCATAGTGCTTTTTTATATTCATCATAAAAGCTTATATTTGATGATGGTGGGCGATAGATTAGTATGAGTGTGATTGACATTTGTGGCGATGGACAAATATTTAGACATATGCCTTTAAAATCAGTAAAACCAAGCTCAAGTTCACTACAACCGGCTGACTCTTTTACATAAACCATAACTCCGCCCCCTTTTGCACCACTACGATCTTTTCTGTATGTGGCATAACCCGGAAGTAAAGCGGGAGGTGAATTTTTATGTAACCAAGTTTCAGATCAGTTTTCAAGTGCTTAATCTGGTCACTTTTTGGTGTCAGACTTCGTATATTTAAGTGTCCACCCAATATGCCAGAGGGCTTTGCTTTGGGGTCCCAAATAGTTCTGGAATTGTTTACTGTCTGGAAGACTTTCCACTTCCAGTTCAATCAAATTGCTCTGTTTACTACTCGAAGTTTGTTTTCATCACGCATGTGTTCAGCAACAGCGCCTGTGCACTCTTTTTGAGTAAACTGAGCGTGGTTTTGGCTCGTTGGTGGTTCGAATGGAACTATGTTGCTGCACACGAAGCTTTCTTCTGAGCCACTGGAGCGTCGACATGCTGGATAGTTTGTTCTGATCCCCTCACTGGCGTCGAAGGAGTTAGCACTTTGGATGGTCCAGCTGACGTTAAACAAGTCACCCCTCGAGGATGACTCCGGTAGCTTCCAACAGGAGGGATAGAATCAGGCAGGTGAGTCTGATGTTCGAATGTGTACACTGCGTTCCAAATTATTATGCAAATTGGATTTTTGTGTCAAAAAGGTAAAAAAAAAAACAATAATAATGAAACTCATGTATGGTGTCGTGTCTTGGGGCTCTATGAATCACTGACATTAATCTCAGAGACCTGGGATGATTAGTTTTCAGGTTAAGCCCAGTTAAGGGAAAAACTACTGAAAAAGGGTGTTCCACTTTATTATGCAGATCATCATTTTCAAGCAATATGGGAAAGAAAAAGGGTCTGTCTGCTGATGAAAAGCGTGAAATAGTTGAATGCCTTGGTCTAGGTATGAAAACCTTCGATATTTCTTGAAAGATTAAGCATAATCATCGTACTGATAAGAGATTTGTGGATGATTCAGAGCACACTCCGGTTTGTGGAGATAATGGCACAATATGGACGGTTTCTGCCAGACAAACACATCAGATTAGGAGAACAGATGCCACAAAGCAGCATACAGGTATTTGAAGCTGCTGGTGCAGTTGTGCAGTTGTGCATAACTGTGCCTTCTATCCGGCCTCCCCTAAACGGTTAATTGAATGCTGATGAACAGAAACGGCTGCAGTGGCTCAGAAATACATGAGGACTCATTTTCAAACAGTCTTGTTCACTGATGAGGCCGTGTAACCCTGGATGGTCAGATCAATGGAGTAGCGGATGGTTGGTGAATGGCCACAATGTCCCAACAAGGCTGTGACGTCAGTAAGGAGGGGGCGGAGTCATGTTTTGGGCCAGAATCATGGTGAGAGAGCTGGTCGGCCCCTTTAGGCCCTTTTAGGCTCCCTGAAGGTGTGAAAATGACCTTTGAAAAATATGTGGAGTTTCTGAATGACAACAGTCTTCTATGCTACAAAAAGAAGAGCCGTGTTTTCCCAAACAAGATCCTCTTCATCATGACAACGCACCATGTCCTGCTGTAAAGAAAACCTCTGCATCACCGGCTGCTATGGGCATAAAAGGAGATAAACTCATGATGTGGACCCCCTCCTCCCCTGACTTCAACCCTGTTGAGAACCTTTGGAGCATCAACAAAAAAAACTTCTATGAGGGTGGGAGGCAGTTTTCATCCAAACAGCAGCTCTGGGAGGCTATTCTAACATCCTGCAAAGAAATCCAAGCAGAAACTGTCCAAAAACTCACAATTTTAATGGATTTAAGAATTTTGAAGCTGCTATCACACAAGGGCTCCTATGGTAAAATATAACTTGACCTGTTAATATTTTTTCGATTAAAATAGCTTTTGATTTCAGTAAATATGACCTCCTAATGCTACAAATACAACAAATGACCATTTTCAGTTAATTACAAGCTTTAAAATGTATTGAAACGATGAGTTGCATAATAATTTGGAACAGTGGATTTGAGGTTTTTACTATATTTATTTTTGAAAAAAAATACTGTTATCACTAGGAAATTTTTTCCACCACATTTAACTGATCCTCTACCAGTTAAAGACTTGAAAATTATGCTGACTCTCATTTGAGTTGACAATTTAGAAAATCTTAGAAAAATGTCATTTGCATAATAATTTATGCAATAAATTATTATGCAATAAGGTATGCTCACCTGTGAAGAAGGTGAGCATACCTGAAAGTTTCCAGCGGTGCTCCTGTCTTGAGTAGATGATACATGGGGTTCCTTCTGTGTTGGAATGGTGAGCGGGCCGGGGCATTGATGGATACAACAAGTAGGGGCATTGATGGATGTCTCCAACAAGTAGTAGAGAAATTACGATTGTGTATACAAGGCTTTGACGTGGCTTTAGATTGGCTTTGTGAGCGCGACTTCTTGTATGACAGAATAGGCGTGGATGGATGAGCGTGACAGCCAGGGTATATCTCCTGAATCCAAAATGTGTATTTGCTTTGATCGCCAGCAAATTAGGTGCCCATGGTAGACTTGTGTCACCAGTAAAGTAATGGATGAGAATTTGACCGGTGCCGGTATAGTTGAAACTGCTTGTAATCAGCAAATATACAAACAGAGCTGAAACTACACCTGTCACGCCTGGCGCCGCCATCTTCCACTTTACCCCTTTTATCCGCTTATAAAATCCACATTGTTTAATTTTGTGTAATTATACTTTGTAGTGTAACACTTCACGTAACCATATTGAAAAAGGGAAAGTGTGGAAGAGCTTGGTAGCTTCTATCTTGACCTGTTTCGGAGCTATAGTGGAGAGGGGAAGAGGCTAAATGCTAACGCTGTCTGCGCTGTGTTTTCATGATTGAAGGCACGGCTGAAGACCAGACAGGCCTTAAACACTTGTCAAAGCTAAGGTAAGAACATATCTCGGTATGTAAAAATGGTGGCCTATTCCTTTAATTCCTCAATTGGAGCGCGCTCAATCACCTTACTCCAGGCAAAGGGCACTTCAGAGCCGCAATGGCTCCCTAGGTTTCATAGGCCTTGACAACAACACCTTGGAATGGCTTGCATCAACAGAGCTGACCATCTGAAGAAATACACAGGAGTAAAAGCAAGATAACACCAACACAGTCCTTCACGGACATTACTTTAAGACACAAAATGTTGATATATGATGTGTCTTGGTTGACACGTCTCTGCAACATCGCGTGGCGGTCGGGGACAGCGCCCCTGGATTGGCAGACCGGGGTGGTGGTCGCTCTCTTTAAAAAGGGGGATCGGAGGGTGTGTTCCAATTACAGAGGAATCACCCTCCTCAGCCTCCCCGGTAAGGTCTGGAGAGGAGGATCCGGCCGATAGTTGAACCTCGGATCCAGGAGGAACAATGCGGTTTTCGTCCTGGTCGCGGCACACTGGACCAACTCTATACCCTCCGTCGGGTGCTCGAGGGTTCGTGGGAGTTCGCCCAACCAGTCCACATGTGTTTTGTGGATCTGGAGAAAGCGTTCGACCGTGTCCCTCGTGGTGCCCTGTGGGGGGTGCTGCCGGAGTATGGGGTCCGGGGCCCTCTGTTAAGGGCTGTCCGTTCCCTGTATGAGCAGCAGGAGCTTGGTTCGCATTGCCGGCAGTAAGTCAGACCTGTTCCCGGTGCGTGTTGGTCTCCACCAGGGCTGCCCTTTGTCACCGGTTCTGTTCCTTACTTTTATGGACAGAATTTCTAGGCGCAGCCAGGGGCCGGAGGGTGTCCGGTTTGGGAGCCTCAGGATCTCATCTCTGCTGTTTGTGGATGATGTTGTTCTGTTGGCTTCAACAAACCAGGACCTTCAGCTGCTCTGGGGCGGTTTGCAGCCGAGTGTGTAGCGGCCGGGATGAGGATCAGCACCTCCAAATCCGAGGCCATGGTTCTCTACCGGAAAAAGGTGGCTTCCCCTCTACAGGTCGGTGGGGAGTCCTTGCCTCAAGTGGAGGAGTTCAAGTATCTCGGGGTCTTGTTCACGAGTGAGGGACGGATGGAGCGTGAGATGGACAGACGGATCGGTGCGGCGTCAGCAGTGATGCGGTCGCTGTATCGGTCTGTCGTGGTGAAGAGGGAGCTGAGTCGGGGCAAAGCTCTCGATTTACCGATCGATCTACATTCCCACCCTCACCTATGGTCATGAGATTTGGGTCATGACCGAAAGGACAAGATCGCGAATACAAGCGGCCGAAATGAGTTTCCTTCGCAGGGTGGCTGGGCGCACCCTTCGAGATCGGGTGAGGAGCTCAGTTACCCGGGAGGAGCTCGGAGTAGAGTCGCTGCTCCTTCACATCGAAAGGAGCCAGCTGAGGTGGCTCAGGCATCTGTTCCGGATGCCTCCTGGTCGCCTCCCGCGGGAGGTGTTCCAGGCATGTCCTAGTGGGACAAGGCCTTGTGGAAGACCCAGGACACGGTGGTGGGACTATGTCTCCGAGCTGGCCTGGTGTCGCCTCGGGGTCCCCCCAGAACAGCTGGAGGAGGTGTGTGTGGATCGGGAAGTTTGGGCATCTCTGCTGAGACTGCTGCCCCCGCGACCCGGCCCCGGATAAAGCGGAAGAAAATGGATGGATGGATGATGTGTCCACTTTAGATAATTCTATGGAGTTGTCAGTTCATGTTGGGTTGAATGGTTCTGTCTTTGACTGTACTGTAAGTGCGTCTGTGGTGGGACAGTCTCCCACAGTAACAGGACGAGTGGGCCATGCATGTGCAGCTTCATTTACATAACAGTAGTGCCCAGAGGCCCAGCCAAGCAGAACTGCCTCTAAGACCACTCCTCATGCTGGCCCACTTCAATGGCAACGACTTCAGCCGGGCCTCGTCTGCAGGCTGGTCCTGGTGAACATATCATGCACAATTCTGGCTTTTGGACACCTCAGTGTGTGTGTGTGTGTGTGTGTGTGTGTGTGTGTGTGTGTGTGTGTGCGT
Source organism: Gobius niger (assembly GCF_951799975.1). Classification (NCBI taxonomy): domain Eukaryota; kingdom Metazoa; phylum Chordata; class Actinopteri; order Gobiiformes; family Gobiidae; genus Gobius; species Gobius niger. Next base: position 29,719,111 of record NC_136869.1, on the reverse strand, counting down.
GTGTGGGGCATAGTAACAAATCGATGGTGCTGTGAGACAGTTTGAGTGAAAAACAGACGGGAAACCTTTTGCTGTAAAAGTATAAACAACAACCAAAACAATCAAGATTACTTAAACCTGCGTGAAAGACGTAAAATACCACTCCAGGTATGTAAAATAATGACATGTCAGCTGTGTTACACAAAAAACACTACAACTACTAAGTTAGTACAATGTCCTTAACATCAGACATTAGGGCTGAACGATTTTGCCAAAAATCAATATTGCGATTTTTTTCAATCAATATTGCAATTTCGATTTTATTGCAATTTTCCACTAATAACTTTTGGTTGCAATACAATTAAACATTTACTACTGATTTAATAGTAAATTTAAAAGTATTACTTACTCTTAAGTCCTTTATAATCACATGGAATATAATTCCAAATAGTCCACATAGTCATTTAGCCTACATCATTTCCAATAAGCTTATATTGAATTTTGTTTGTTTGTAAATAGCCTAAATAATTTCTTGCTATTTGCTCATGTGTATTAGTCAGTGGTTGTGAGATAAGTTCTTATCTTTATCCAACATTCCCAAACATAAGCCTCCAAAAGTGAGTCACAAAGGACTCTGAACATCAGCTCAGGCTCAGCTTCATCTGTGTGGAGGCAGAGACTTGCGAATCCGGAGGAAAGTTTCTGTGATCAGTGCATGAGGCCGTGTAGCGCTGCAGCTAACGCAATGCTAACGGAGGAAACAGCAATAGTCCTGAGCGGTGGCTGCTTTATATGCGCTGATATTTTCACAGTACATCCACGATCTACCGCGCACCCTAAGTAGACGGAGCAGTAAACAAAAGCACGCGGTGGAGCCCGGAGCCGGACGTCTGTGGCGTCTCTCGCTGCTACAGTCACTTCTATGCAGCGGCATCAGCTGCATGGGCCAAAATGCGATTTCGAAATCACGTGTAATATCGCGATAAAATCGCAAATGCGATTAATCGTTCAGTCCTATCAGACATTCAAACACCAGTTTCACACGTAGAAAAGTGTCTTGCCCAAGAACATTTCCCACTGGTTAGATATGTTATCAAACCAAAACCATCTGGCTATGAGATGGCTGCCATCATTCCTGACCTATTTTAAGTTTAAATCTGCATACTTGAGGCTTGAAAACATTATTTTGGTCACCATAGCATTAATATTGGAAATTTAAAATGATGTCTATACTGTTTGCTAAACGTGTCCAGTGATGGATTATAGGCTGTAAATTACAGTGATGAACCCAGCCCAAAACACATGAAGCCATTGGCATGTTAAGTAATACAATGTACAGAGCAAATCTGATAGGTTTGCTATTTTTTTCCTTTTTTTTAGGTCACTCTTTTGTAAAAACATAAGTAACAGTAGTAGCAGTAGTAGCAGAAGTAATCACTGTAGTGACTTCAAGAGACTTTCATTTTTAAAGGGGGGGTATTATGCAAAATCAACTTTTTCAAGCTTTACATCATGTTATTAAGTCATTCCCTCATTAAAACCATGCCTGAAGTGTTGCCTGGGCACATTCACGTATTTTCGAGTAATCTGTAAAAACTCTGATGGCGGCCATTTTAGGGATAAAACGCCTGATTCCTTCAGGGAACGCCCTCGACCTCCAGGATACGCCTCCGACCTTTCGTCACCAGCCGAGTATCCAACCACTGCTCCTCAGCAGAACCCCCTCCCCGCAGTGTCTAGCCCTAAGATGTAAACAGAGTCATCATGGAGGATTAGCTTCATGTGTTGTGAACCGGAGCCACAGCAGACTTTTACAAAGACACACATCAGTGTTTCTGTTACCGAAACACCCAGGATTAAAACCGGTGACAAGAACACTTATTTCAGTGTCTGGTTCTGCGCTGGGCCTTGATGATGCACAGAGCCTCCGGAGAAAGCTAATGCTAAGCTAAACCTCGAGTCATCACATGAAAACGAGAAATATGCACAAATAAAGTCAATAAAACCACCACACACATAAAGAACCGTTTAACAATGATCACACACGGAGCCAGGCTTGTTGATTTGGAAGTTTATTGCTCACATTTCATCTACAATGGGTCATAGCCGAGTGGCTTTCTCTCGGAGCTAACAAGCTAGCCGCGACAAGCTAACGGGAAAATTCACTGAATACAAGCAGCATATTATGCATTGAAAACGTCCCTAAAACAGGCAACTGCTTGAAGCCTTTATGATGATCACACACGGAGCCGGGCTTGTTGATTTCGTAGTTTATTGCTCACATTTCATCTACAGTGAGTCGTAGCCGAGTGGTTTCTCCCGGAGCTAAGGCACTATTAGCCGCAACAAGCTAACAACCTTCACCTTCACAACATTCATTGAAAACAGGCAGCATATTATGCACAAATAACATCAATAAAGCAGCAACTACTTGAAGCAGCCTTTACGATGATCACACAATGAGCCTGGCTTTACACATGTGTGGTTTATTGCAGACTTTTCATCAACAATGAGCTGTAGTCGATTATAACAAGCTAACGGGTAACCTCGAAAAACCATTGTCCACCTGCACAGATAATGTCCGTCTTTGAATCGTATGGGCTCCTGCAGATCCTGGTGTCGTCCATGGGGGTATAGTTAGAGATCCATAGGGCATGGCAGATGCAAAGAGAAGCCTCCAAACAGCAGTTATTTTTCAGGCAAGAGCCTCTTCCAAGCGTCCGGTGTGGAAGGTTCGTCTCCAAATAATATCCTGTGTGGCCATTGTTCACAAAGTGATAAACAGTAGCTCCTTTCCAACAATAAAAATTAAAATGCACCGATCGTAGTTTCAATACTGTGGAGACAACGAGCGCAGTGTTGTGATGCCACAGACAGCGTGTGGAGGGGGCGTGTCGGAAAAGGTCAGAGGTTCTTAAAGAGACAGGGGCCTATTACAAGTCATTTGCTACGGCCATTTTGAAAGAGCAATTTCATACAAGGCAGTTATTCTAATTTACTGCATTGACAGACCAACAGAAGGTTTCGTCATCATTGTAGTGTGATATAGACTGGTGCTATGGGACTGAAAAAAGCATAATACCCCCGCTTTAAAAGGAATATGCTAAATAAAGAATTGCATTTTTTACATGTTCTGTTTTTTTTTTTATTTCCCGGTATCAGACAAGCATTTCATAATCAAGTATACAATAAAGGAAAATACAATAATTAAGCTTTTATGCGTCAGCTGAAATATCTGGAAGTGAAACTTTCTTGTTGAGGAAATCAGCATAAATAAAAGTTTTGGTTGTGAGATAAACTCCTCACAGGCTGTGGGCTCAGAGGCCAAACACACTGGTGACGTATCGCACAATGCTTAGTGCACACATGAAACAATAGAATTGTTTCTATTTTGCCCCTGGCGCGCATTGTGCACATCTCAGTGTGGCAGCTCCAATTCACCTTCAATGAAATCTATGTCAAAACGCGTCAGAGCAGGTTCATAAATGTGCAAATATGTGACCAGTGTGTCTGGTGTCTGAGAGCCTTAAAAGTGGCGCTGTGTGGTACCAGACAGGCAGACACAGATGCGTAAAGGCTTCAAGGTAACAACCTTGAGCTAAAAAAAAAATATTCTGTGTGCAGCCACTGCTGCATAAACATTGTGCTCCTCATAAATTTCCATGTTTTACAAATTGCAGATTCTCTCTTTGCTGTAGAAGGGGGGAGGGCATAATTTGGGGTTGTCCAGTCTGTGACATCGTCCTCACTATGGGCACTACTTACTGTAAGTTCAGCAAATTGGCGAAATGGCTATAGATAGTTTTCCATTGACGTCACACTCCCGCATAGTTCCATATGGCGCCATCGTGTGTGTCAAGGGTCTAATTGTTTGTGTTACGGATCATTAATAATATGGTGAAGAAATAGTGCTCACACCTGTGTTGTGTGGGGCTGATCCCGACACGACGAAGAGAAAATGTCTCAATATCCCAAAAGTAATTCATCACTAAGTAACAGAAACATAAAAACTTTCGTACGAGAGATTAAAACTATGGCCGCCTACCGCTCGTCCCGGGTGTCGGGTCTGACTTTACGGGGCAGTCTGTGCTTATTCCGCTCTGTGTCTGTGTCTGAGTCTCATGTCTTGGCTGATGTTCCCTGGTTTCGCCAGGGTCTGTCTGCTTTTATCTGACAGATAACAGATAAATGAGGAAAAGTGGCATCAAACAGATTTGACAGCGGGGCTAGCTGCTAGCATGAAATAAAGCAAGTCTATGATGAGCTCGTAGTAGACTTGTATTTTTTCATGCTGCTGCCAAACGCAAACCAGGTACAGTTAGCAGCTAGCAGAGAGATGACACTCGGACACATCACGGAGGAAGCACAGGCCGTCCCCGTAAAGTGAGACCCGGCGAGAGCGAGGCGGCCGGGGAAGAGCGCGAGGCGGTCGGGGAGAGTGTGAGGAGAAGGCCGGGGAGGCGAGAGTGAGGCGGCCGGGGAAGAGCGTGAGTCGGTCAGGGAGAGTGTGAGGAGAAGGCCGGGGAGGCGAGAGCGAGGCGGCCGGGGAAGAGCGTGAGTCGGTCGGGGAAGAGCGTGAGACGGTCGGGGAGAGTGTGAGGAGAAGGCCGGGGAGGCGAGAGTGAGGCGGCCGGGGAAGAGCGTGAGTCGGTCGGGGAGAGTGTGAGGAGAAGGCCGGGGAGGCGAGAGTGAGGCGGCCGGGGAAGAGCGCGAGTCGGCCGCTGTTACTCTCTTGGTTCATTAGGAGGTAAACGCAGCACAGATTGGCACTGACACACGTTATAAATACAGCCATTCCTCATTGTTTAACCGCTCACATGGACAAGTTTAAGTGCACGCTATGGCCTACGTGTTTTACTGTTATGATTACCGTGCATGTGTACATCACAATGATTATGTTAGCCTACCCATCACATGGCTCATTGTGAGTGAAAAAAACACATTAGCGACTACAGAACGGCCGTAGTAGACACAATTATTCATGAAATGTGCATGCGAGTCGTGCATAAACATTGTCGAACGCCACACAACATGGCGGCGCGGCGCAGAGGATCATGGGAACGGAAAACCATTTATAGGTGTGCCCAAAGTGGGGCCCCCTCAACAATTCCGTTGGCCCGCCAGAGATACAAACTCTCTTCCATTCATTCTCAATGGTAAATATGGATGCAGTACAGCTCCATTCGAGCCGCAGCTGAAGTGATGAGGCCCGGGAGACGATCTGTGGGTTATCGCTCCCACGGCGGATCTCCTCGGAGAAAAGGGAGAGTGCGTCTTCGTCAAACAAGCACTGCTCATCATCTTCCTCGCCAGCTGCATAGTCCCTTCTCGGGATAGGTGGAGGTGGCGGGCTCCGCTCCCGCGCCAGGGAGGTTGGAGCCAGGGAATCCTCACTCGAAGTATCCGATTCCTGATCAGATACCTCTGGGGAGGCAGGAGCCAAAAACGCGTGGCGACGCTCGTGCTCCTCCAGGAACCGTCTTTTGCGGAGTGGCGCCGGCCCTGGCAGAGGAAGCAGCTAGCGTGCTGATCATACACTGTATATATAATGGACAGCTTCTCCTCACTCCTCCCCGTTTACCATAATGACCACACTTGTGGGGGAATTCATGGCGGATTTACAGACTGCCCCTCCCCAGCTCTGACGAAGCATGTTCCTAAAAAGGACATAAGGGCGGGATTTTCAATGTAGCTCTTGCGCGACGTGTAGCTCGTGCAGCTCCAATGCTAACAGTTCGACCCTTATTAAAGAGGGGGTATTATGCTTTTTTCAATCACATAGCACCAGTCTATAGCACACTACTAGCCTGGCATCCAGACTAATCTCCGAGGTTTATTAATTAATAAACAGGAGACTAGTCTGGCGACCCTGTCGTAGAAAAGCTACTGCTTGAGGCGGGACTAATGTGGGACAACCGAAGCGCAGAGCAGCCAATGAGAACATAGCGGATGTGACGACAGAAACAGCTACAAGAAAGTTGTAATCATTCGGACATTAACAATGGCGCTCCTGCCACACGGAGTTCAGTAAATGACTTCTGTCGTTCATGTCAGAAAAACTTAAGAATACAAGCAAACCGGAGCATTACGTGAAGCTTGTGTTGAAAAACTACAAAACAAAGGCGCAACAACGTGACGCCCGTTCAGGGAGCTGCTCTGATTGGTCGGTAGGCTCCATATCGCTGCGTCACTTCATTTGAAAGCGCGCAATGGAGTGTTGCCAGACCCTCTTCTGTAAAGAAGCGGAGTCTGGTTGGCGAGACTAGCACACTACAGTGATGACGAAACCTTCTGTTGGTCTGTAAATGCAGTAAATTAGAATAACTGCCTTGTATAAAATTGCTCTCGCAAAATGGCTGTAGCGAATGTCTTGAAATAGGCCTCTGTCTCTTTAAGAACCTCTTTCTGACCCTTTCCGACACGCCCCCTCCACACGCTGTCTGTGGCATCAGTGCAGTGTTCTGCTGAGGAGCAGTGGTTGGTTACTTGGCTGGGGACGAAAGCTCGGAGGCGTCTCCAGGAGGTGGGGGCGTTCCTAGGAGGACTCAGGCAAACCTATCCCTAAAATGGCCGCCATCAGAGTTTTTACAGATTACTCAAAAATACGTGAATGTGCCAAGGCAACACTTCAGGCATGTTTTTAATGGGAATGACATAATAACATGATGTAAAGCTTGAAAAAGTCAATCTTGCATAATAACCCCCCTTTAAGCACGAGATTTCAAAAATTCTTCTTACAAAAACCAGCCTGGTCCCCTTAATTGTAACTAACCCAGCGTTATCACAGGAGGAATATCTAGCTCTAGATAGTTCCAAAAAAATTGGGACCAGGCTTTAAAGTTGTTTTTATCGTGTCCAATGCTTTTCAATGGGGCCCCAGCGGCGATATGGAGGTACTACAGCAATGGCGGAGCAATGGCGGAGCAATGGCGGAGCAATGGCGGAGCAATGGCGGCCTCTAGTGTTGTGGGCATAAAGCAGAGCAGCCAGCGGCCATTGGTGCTGATCCCCCGCGAGGAGCGGCGCCGTGCAGGAGCCGCAAACGCGCTTGACGCCAGTGGGCAAAGGATGGTCAAGCAAAGGAGTGCGGTGAGAAATCTTTAATTCTTCTTGAATCCAATTCAGAGCAAAGCTGAGAGAAAAAGGAGACGATTGAAGGGAGAGTCCCCCTCTTATAGGGGTCAGGGGGTGAGTGGGCCCCAAGTATGATTGGAGTGGTCAGTTCTTTGATCCTCTCAGGGCGGGAAGCTGGCGCTTCCGAGAGATATGCAATATTGCGGCCTAAGGGCAAGCACACAATTGAAGTAGAACCATGAACGCGTTCATTCTGGTGTTTGTGAACGGCATTCCCGTTCCATTTACGTTCGTTCAATATGGTGCCAGATTTTTTATATCTGTGATTTAAAGGAATGGGCCACCGTTTTTCCATACTGAGATATGTTCTTACCTAACCTTAGTCGAGTTAATATATCCCCGTCTGGTCTTTGTCCGTGCGCTCTGTCACGCAAACGGAGCACATACGCAGCCTCTCCCACATGTCACATAGCTCCAAAAAAGCTCACGATAGAAGCTACCAAGCTCTTCCACGTGTTCCCTATTTAAATAAAGTTACGTGAAGTGTTTTCATGCGAAGTATATTTACACAGAAATGTAGCATGTGGATTTTATAAGCAGATAAAAAGGGGTACTATATTGTGAGGCGTACTGATACAGGAGCACAGCGTCCGCGCAGTAACTCCTAAAGACTTCCCCGCTCACTTCCGTCAATAGAAGCTGCGTGACTTGTAGAGCTCAGAGAACAGTTGAAGAAGCGTGGATAACTTGTGAACAATGCCTTTTACGTGCATCGTGCCGGGCTGTGATAACAAGCAGAAAGTATATAGTGTAGTAATGTTTCACAGATTTCCAACTCACCCCGGACGACGGCACGGGACTCAGGACGTCCACCATGAGGTAGGAATGCGCAAGCACTTTCCCAAAATATATTTTCTGCTTGTTGTAAAAGGCTCTCTACAAGTCACGCAGCTTCTATTGACGGAAGTGAGCGGGGGAAGTCTTTAGGAGTTACTGCGCGGACGCTGTGCTCCTCGTATCATTACGCCTCTTTTTATAGTGCCCCTTTTTATCTGCTTATAAAATCGACATGTTACGTTTCTGTGTAAATATACTTCGCATGAAAACACTTCACGTAACTTTATTTAAATAGGGAACACGTGGAAGAGCTTGGTAGCTTCTATCGTGAGCTTTTTTGGAGCTATGTGACATGTGGGAGAGGCTGCGTATGTGTGAGCGCACGGACAAAGACCAGACGGGGATATATTAACTCGGCTAAGGTTAGGTAAGAACATATCTCAGTATGTAAAAACGGTGGCCTATTCCTTTAAGACCGCGGATCAGTGAATATAATCATAAAACCCCGCCTTGCCGCCAGTGTTTACCAGCGGTTCTAAACTCTGGCGGGTCCACATTGTAGCTCGCGCTAGCTCCGCTCCGCCCCAACGGCCCGGCCCGACTGTGTCCAGGTCTGTGGCTGTGAACTCTGCTGTTTATGGTTCTGGCACACCGGTAACCAGCGGGTCCGCACGGTGCCCACGAGCAGCCACAGTGTGAGGTTACGAAGCGAGTTTCCCTTGTGTAACGTCTGTCACTCCAAACTCCTCTGCTCCGCGGTGCGCACTCATTTGCATAAAGACACAATGCGGAGTTTTTTAACTACAAATTCCACTAAGAATTTACCAATTAAACTTACTGTAAAAAAATAAAAAATAAAATATGATTAGCAAAGATATCCAAAATCCATTCTGAAAACAGTGACAGGCTGACATGAAAGAGCTTTAACACTAAGGGCCAGATCTTGTGGCGGCGCACGGGGCGGCGCAGGCTCTTGGCGAATTATTTTCCGAGTGGCGGCGCTGTATGTGCCATTCGCCTCCGCCACCTGTGAGGGGGCGTCACAAGAGGAGGCGACTGCACTGATGGAAGCACGGCTGACATTCACTTCCTCGTTTACATTGCGCTGTCTTGCGTTCTTTCTTAAGCCTTAGGCTCTCACAGGTCAAACTAAAAACTTTATTTACCCCATCGTGAGCTAAACCATGTTCACGTCTCCAGAGAAAAAGAGCTACAGCGTCCGCTGTGGCGCGGATCGGCCGCGCTTGGCGTGAACGCGAAGCAAAACAAAAGCACATGTTCACCCCACACTCCCACACAACCACTCTCCTGGACGCGGAGTCGATCTGGTTGGAGGAAAATGTGTGTGTCTCCACCCACTTAAATGCGCCAAGTCTGGAGTGGCAAGATCACAAAGTGCGCCCCGACTGAGCGCAAAATGTCACGCTATCGTCTCCGTTTTGATGCACAAGATCGGGCCCTAAGTGAGGAGGACATAATAATTTTGACTCATGGCTGAAGTCAACTTTCTCCAGCTCTCCCAAGGTTGGCAAAAGTGCATCTCATTATGCATCTGATTGTTGCTTTAAGATATGGAATATAAAAATATTTCCCTGAGAGGGGAAATATACTTCTCACCTATTTCACCCTTTTGGAACTATGAACGAACTATTAACTATAAACAATTATGAACTATGAACAAACTAGTTCATTTTGAAATTTGTGAACTGAACTTTGAACGAGTTCATGTAGAAAATGAAATTTCCCAACACTGTCTATCGTCCCCTCAAGGTGTTTTTAAAACTAAACTGAGTCCCCAACAGGCTGAGTGAAGCGTCATCTGGACGGATGTGCGTCAGATATGTGGGCGTACCAGAAACACACAAATAGAACGGGTCCGGCTCGGGAGTTCCGGCTTGGGGGGAAAATCAGGGGAAATACGATTAATTGCGTTCAAAAAATTAATGCGTTAAAATCTGTGTAATAAATTAATCGAAATTAACGCTAAAGTCCCACCCCTACTATTTTCTATTTGGAAATAATTTATTTCTTTTTTTGATAGGTGTAAAAGCATAACATAAAGGATAACACAGGCTGAATGTTCACATTCTAGAAGTGAAGTGGCCCGTGAATGTACCATATACCAATGCGAGATGTACTGCAGTATCTTTCGAACAGTTCTCATATGAGCATGTACAATAAACCACCAGCTTTTGTTCAGTATGTGTTATGGTTGTGGCATTTTGTGCTAAAATTGTTTTTTATTACATTGAACTTATGGAAAGCACTTTGGTTCAGCGGGTGCTGTTGTAAAGCGCTATACAAATAAAGGTTGATTGATTGATTGATTGATTGATTGATTGATTGATTGATTGATTGATTGATTGATTGATTGATTGATTGATTGATTCAGAAGCAGTGCAAAGCTTTAACGAGCCGAGATGTCCAAGTTTAATCCCCCATCAGAGTTTAACTTCACGAGCCAGGGAGAATGGCCGGAGTGGATGCAGAGGGTCACACGCTACAGGCTGGTCACAAAACTGAACAGAGAAAATAGCAAGGTTCAAGTCTGCTTGCTTAACTATGCGATGGGTTGCAAAGTAGAGAAAATCTTCACCTCATTCAAGTTTTCCAAGGAAGATGATAAGAAGAATTACGAAGGGATTCTCACAAAGTTTGATGAGTATTTCATATTGGACGCAACGCAATACACGAAAGAGCGTGTATTACGCTCTTTCGTGTATTACAGGTGGTGGGGATTCACTCAAAGAGAATCCCCAGACTGCAGTAGGTGCGGCACACAGCACTATGATAAAAGAAAATGCCCAGCTGCTAAAAGTTTCTGCAAAAAGTGCAAATAAAAGGGTCATTGGGCTCATGTACGGCGTACGAAAGTTGTCAATGAACTCTAGGAAACCCCCCAGTACTAGTTCTTACGTGAAGTTACTGGCCCAACAAACCCAGATAAATGGACTGTCTTTCTTTCTGTATGGGTATAACAGGTTATGATGTCCCTTACTGCCACTATAAGTTGGGTGTGGCTTTCTTTGTGGGTGTGTATCTTTATTTGTAGTGGGCCAATGGCTATGTCTTTAAGTTAAGTGGGCAGCTATTAGGGGCGGGACCTGTGCACCTTTTGTTCTCCCTCATTGTTCTGTTTGGTCTCGTCCACCAGGTCAGTTACAACCTCACTCATGCTTGTCACATTAAAGCTAACATGTATTATAAATTAAGATATTTTAGTTGCATTGTACATTTCGTCATGGTAACATTGCTCGCTCTCATTGTTCTATTTGTTGGTCCACCAGGGGTCTAGGCCAGTCTGAGGGCAAGTCGGCTCCTAGTTCCTAAACCAACAGCTGGACCCCATTAGACTTGCTTTCTCCTCCCTAAACAATTTTAGTCCTTTTATACTTTTGGAAATACAGAAACCTAAAGTCTTTCTCATTCTCGTCTTGGTCTCCTTGTACCCTAGTGGTCAGATCGCTTCTAACTTCACCCCTGTTGGTCCCATAGAGCAGAGGAGGACAGGCTAAATGCTAACAACATCTTTGGTCTTTTTGCGTGACTGAGCACATGCGTACAGACCAGACAAGTATGCATCAACTACTCTAGCATTTCACTTCAGCATCTCATTTTCAAAATTATTCCCAACATCTCAATTCTCCGCAGGAGTGTGTTCATAAGCACATTTCACGACATTGGGTTAGTAGTACATGTATCTATTCAAATGAAGGAAGTCAGGCTGTACTCCGAGGTGAGTGGTACCCATGTTACACTTACTAATGTTCTTGAGTAACTACAGTATTTGAAGTATCTGTACTTCTAGTAGTTTTATCACATAGTACTTAACTAACTTTTTTACTGGCACTTGAGTAATATTATTTTGAAATATTTGGTTACTTTTTCCCTGGGAGTAAATCTGTAAATGACAAAAACTTTGTGTAACATGTGAAAATGGATGAAAGTTTAATTCTATCCTCTTTAATTATTTTTTTCTGTATTTGATCTGAAGAATAATATATTTTAATCTGTGTTAATGGTGTGAAATATCAGAACTTTTATGTTTTGTCTCCTATTACATCAACACAACATTCTCAACTAATTATCTCATTACAAGTACTTTTTTACTTTGACTGGAGTAAAATGATTTTCAAGCAACATTGCTCTCACAAGATCTTGAGCTATGTTCGGTCCGGACTACCTTGGCCATAAAGAGTCATATGTCTGGTCCACACCAAAATCAATGAAAAACAAAACAAAAACACTTTGGGAAAACTATTCTTACTATTTCTTCTACAGAATCTGTGAAAACTTGGCCATCCTGCTGTGAGGAGGCAGGCGCTCATGTGCCCTGAGACTCCCTCCTGCTTGTGGTCTATAGCCGGATTTTGAACCAGAATCAGGAGGCATTTGACGAGGGACTGACCACAGCAGACAGAGACATTGGGTCCAGCCTGTGTGCCCGGCCCCGTCCAACCCACAGGGACAGAATTAAACCAGGCCAGGGCCCACTGTGCACTGGCTCCGGCCTCCTCTGCACTTTCGCCTGGAGAAAGTAGGTTAGACACGGATCAGCTGGAGAAGGATATGGTCAGGAGGTGCCAGGGAGAACAGTACCACGCACACGGGCCTAATATCAACAGAAAACTCCAGTTATTAATGCAGCACTTTTCTTCACTGCAGGGCTGCAGGACACAGGAATAATAGGGTAATAATGAGAGTTTTGCCATTTTTAACCAAACCATTGCAACATAGTTGCAAGTGCTTTTTACCATGTTACTATGTGACAAACCAAATCTGGAGTTGTGTTTCAACCCATTCGTGCATCTTGGTGTAATCTTTGAATCTTCCCCTGTGGCTATTCTTCACACCATGGCAACAGCTCCCAAAAATCTTCCACCGGGTCCTACATATCCAGGAAATGCTTTCCTCTGCTCTTGATCTCTTTCTGAGCTTAATCCTTCTAAATTCCATTTTGGACAAGAAACCACTCTCACTTCACCATTGCAGTGGTTTAGAAAAGTACAGCAGGCTCAGTTGTGTTCATCTTAAATATGGCTGTTTGTTTATAAAGTTTTGCATGGACTTGTCCCTCCTCCATGACATGGCACAGGGGCTTCTCGGGCGGACTGTGAGGGACACCAGAGCCACAGCTCAGGGGACTGTGAGGGACACCAGAGCCACAGCTCAGGGGACTGTGAGGAGCACCAGAGCCACAGCTCAGGGGTCTGTGAGGAGCACCTGGGCCACAGCTCAGGGGACTGTGAGGGACACCTGGGCCACAGCTCGGGGGACTGTGAGGGGCACCAGAGCCACAGCTCGGGGGTCTGTGAGGGGCACCAGAGCCACAGCTCGGGGGACTGTGAGGGGCACCAGAGCCACAGCTCGGGGGTCTGTGAGGGGCACCAGAGCCACAGCTCGGGGGACTGTGAGGGGCACCAGAGCCACAGCTCGGGGGACTGTGAGGGGCACCAGAGACACAGCTCAGGGGTCTGTGAGGAGCACCAGAGCCACAGCTCAGGGGACTGTGAGGGACACCTGGGCCACAGCTCAGGGGACTGTGAGGGACACCAGAGCCACAGCTCAGGGGACTGTGAGGGACACCTGGGCCACAGCTCAGGGGACTGTGAGGGGCACCAGAGCCACAGCTCAGGGGTCTGTGAGGGGCACCTGGGCCACAGCTCAGGGGACTGTGAGGGGCACCAGAGCCACAGCTCAGGGGTCTGTGAGGGGCACCTGGGCCACAGCTCAGGGGTCTGTGAGGAGCACCAGAGCCACAGCTCAGGGGTCTGTGAGGAGCACCTGGGCCACAGCTCAGGGGACTGTGAGGGACACCTGGGCCACAGCTCAGGGGACTGTGAGGGGCACCAGAGCCACAGCTCAGGGGACTGTGAGGGCACCTTTATTTTTTTACTTTGAACTATTGACGTAGATTTTTGCCCAGATATTGGTGCTAACTCTAATCCACATACAGTATAAATATAAGTATATAAAGAAATCAAACCAGGGACATCCATATATGATTTTGTGTGAAATGCACACTCTACTCTTTCCCTTTTGTTCCCTCTGCGATGAGATTAGCATTTAAGTGAACCTTTTACGATTGTAAAGTGACGTGTTGCCGTGTTCAGTCAGCTTCCTTAGGGAACTGTGTAATTCTTCAATTTTTTCTTATTATTCTTTAATGTATTTTTCTATTTTCTTTTTCTAGTGTGTAGTTGATCGCACTACTGAAGCAATTATCCTCCTTGGAACTAATCAAGTTTTCTGATACTGTACAGTATGGGATCAGTGGCCATATTATAAGGTACACTACTCCTGCAGCCTTCATACTATGCAATTACAGTACTTGACATGAGTTGTGTGTGCGAGCAGTAGAGCGTGCTGTCTGTGATTGTATGGGCTGCGGCTCTTACCTGTTGATGGGCAGAATGGAATCGTAGTTTCTGTGGAAAGTAACAAGGAAAATTATTAAAGAGGGGGTATTATGCTTTATTCAATCACATAGCACCAGTCTATATCACACTACAATGATGACCAAACCTTCTGCTGGTCTGTAAATGCAGTAAATTAGAATAACTGCCTTGTATAAAATGTCTCTCTCAAAATGGCTGTAGTGAATGTCTTGAAATAGGCCTCTGTGTCTTTAAGAACCTCTGAGCCTTTCTGACACGCCCCTCCACACGCTGTCTGTGGCATCAGTGGGGAGGGGGTTCTGTTGAGGAGCAGTGGTTGGTTACTCGGCTGGTGACGAAAGGTCGGAGGCGTCTCCAGGAGGTGGGGGCGTTCCTAGGAGGACTCAGGGATAGGTTTGCCTAAAATGGCCGCCATCAGAGTTTTTACAGATTACTCAAAAATATACGTGAATGTGCCAAGGCAACACTTCAGGCATGTTTTAATGATGGAATGACAACATGGTGTAAAAAGTCGATTTTGCATAATCCCCCCCTAATAATAATCATATTGGTAAATGGTTTCACCTTAGAAAGCACTTTCAAATCCAAGAACCAATGTACACAGACACTGACGAAAAGGGTGAAGTGTTTTGCCCAAAGACATAATGAGTGTGCACCTGCAGGGGCTGTGATTCAAACCCCCTACCTTCCGATCATGACACAACTCTCTACCATCCTGATTATTTTCTTTCCCAAGTGATTAACTCTTCAACGGCAGAGGAGTTCTGTAATTTTCATTCATTGGACATACTGCGCAGCCCAAGCGATGAACTGTTTTGCATGTTCAGTTCTAGGCACTGACTCTATTGCTCCCTTTAAAGTATGGAAGCCCAAGAGTGCATCCCAGACCTTTGGTTGAATGACACAACACGTGCGCTTAGGCGAGAACAGGGGCGGATCTAGAGGATTGGCCACCCCTAGTAAAGGTATTGCCACCCCAGCTGCCACCCCATTGATTTCAGCCAGGTGTTGTCCTTGTCTGGAACTGTCTAAATTCTAAATTAACCTTTAAATGCATTGCTTCAAGGACTTCTAGTTGCAATCCAGATCTTCAAAGCCTGATTCATTTAATAGTTTTGTTGGTCTGTATAACCAATGTTATGTCTCATATCTGGTCTAGAAGCTACTTGGGTGCTTACAGAGGCTCACTCTCAGTTATTATATTTATTGACAGGACAAAGAATTAGAACTTTATAGCTAAATAAGGAGCCAAGTGCCAACTCCTGTGGCTCCAAAAATTATGATTTGTATTATTTTTTTTTTTATTTATTTTTTTACAAAAGTTTACATTTTAGAAACCCCTTACTAATATTATGGACAATGTTGCTATTTGTATATACACTGCTCACAAAAACTTCAACTCAAAACCTTTTTTTCACTAAAAAAACACAATGTAACTCCAAGTCAGTCAAATTTCTGGAATATCAGACTGTCCAGTTAGGAAGCCACGCTTATTGTGAATCAATTTCACCTGGTGTTGTCGAAATTAAACAGACAACAGGTGGAAATGAGAGGCAATTAGCAAGATCACTCCAAAAGAGGAACCACAGACCATTTCCCTGTCTTCATCCTTTGGACCGTATTTTTGGAACACTTTTGCATTTGTCCAGTGTTCTCACCACTAGAGGCATCATGAGGAGCATCTACAACCCACAGAAGCTGCTCAGGGAGTGATGCTCATCCAAAATGGCACGTCCATTCATGCTGTGGCAAGAAGGTTTGCTGTGTCTCCCAGCGCAGTGTCCAGAGCATGGAGGAGATACCAGGAGACAGGCCAGTACACCAGGAGAACTGGGGGGGGGCGACCGAGGTCAACAACCCAGCAGCAGGACCACTATCTGCTCATCTGTGCACGGAGAAACAGGAGAAGCACTGCCCGAGCCCTACAAAATGACCTCCAGAGGGCCACAAATGTGCATGTTGGTCCTCAAACGGTCAGAAACCGACTCCATGAGGGTGGTATGAGGGCCCGACGTCCACAAGTTGGGCCGGTGCTTACTGCCCAACACCGTACAGCCCGATTGGCATTTGCCCGAGAACACAGCGATTGGCAGATTGGCCAATGGTGCCCTGTGCTCTTCACGGATGAGAGCAGGTTCACCCTGAGCACATGTGACAGACGTGACAGAGTCTGGAGACGCCCTGGAGAACGTTCTGCTGCTGCAACATCATCCAGCATGACCGGTTTGGTGGTGGGTCAGTGATGGTCTGGGGAGGCATTTCATTGGAGGGCCGCACAGCCCTCCATGTGCGAGCCAGAGGTTCCCTGACTGGCATTGGGGACCGGGATGAGATCCTCAGACCTATTGTAAGACCATATGCTGGTGCTGTGGGCCCTGGGTTCCTTCTGATGCCTGATAATGCCAGGCCACATGTGGCAAGAGTGTGTCAGCAGGTCCTGCATGATGAAGGTATTGATGTTCTGTACTGGCCTGCCCGTTCCCCAGACTTAAATCCAATAGAGCACATCTGGGACATCATGTCTCGGTCCATCCATCAACGCCACGTGGCACCACAGACTGTCCAGGAGCTGACTGATGCTCTAATCCAGGTCTGGGAGGAGATCCCTCAGGAGGACATCCGTGGTCTCATCAGGAGCATGCCCAGGCGTTGTAGGGAGTGCATTCAGGCACGTGGAGGCCACACACACGACTGAGGATGATACAGACTCGTTTGGAGGAATTTCGACAGAATTTGGATCAACCAGTGACCTGATTTGTCACTTTGATTTTGACTATAATTTTGGATCCAGACCTCCAGGGGCTGAGAATTTGATTTCCATTTATCATTCTTATGTTATTTTGTTCTCAACACATTGCCCTACACTATGAATAAAGATTTTCATCCGAAAAATCGAAATTGATTGACATCTAGGATGTGTTTTTTGAGTGTGCCCTAAGTTTTTGTGAGCAGTGTATTTTGGTAGATTCAGCCTGCATCTAAACGGAAAAAAATGCCTTACAATCAAGAAAAACTTGCGTACCCCCGCTATAAACATTCAACACTGTAAAATGTGTTGCCACCCCATGTTTGCACTGAAGGATGTGAAAAAGGAGCTCTTTCTAACCTACTCTGGACACACCTGTTCTTTTTTCTTACCTAACGATCATGTCAGAGAAAAGCATGTTTGGCTACGAGAGGTGCAGGACTTTTTCAACCTTCCTAAAGAAGAGGCCACTCGCCAGAAGTTGGAATTTCTTTCCGGGATTTGGCGACAATCACCAAAGTTGTGTTTTTCTGTGACCGTCTCTGATGGATGTTTGGTGAATCTTCTCAAAGTGGATTCACTTTTATAACCAACGCAAGTCCCCAATGTGATGGAGAGGCCAGGACAGAGCGGTGGTGAGTCAAAACGTGTGTTAGCTCGTGTGTTAGCTTGTGTGTTAGCATGTGTGTTAGCGTGTGTGTTAGCATGTGTGTTAGCATGTGTGTTAGCGTGTGTGTTAGCGTGTATGTTAGCGTGTGTGTTAGCGTGTGTGTTAGCCATTTATGAAGCTGTGTTGCAGATGTCAACTCCTTATAACTGTATTGTGAAGTAACTTCACTTATTGCTATGATATTTATATTTATTTTACTGTTAATAATGAATGGGCAGATCCGCTCGGAGAGAGGGGGCGGAGTTAACTGAATCTAAGTGTCTTGTCTTCCGGGTTTGCAAAATACCCCCAGAAAATCACAAAAAATAGTACTCCATAGTGGTAGAGGTACAATATATCATATAAATGCCTATACTTTACTTTGGGAAGGCTCAAATAGCAGGATACAGATCCTTGTTCAGTTGTGATGCTTCGTAATGAATGTAATTTGGCCATTGAAATAACTAAAACAAAAGTCTGTGGACCACAGAGAGGAAAAACTAAAGTGCTTTTGTGTGTTCAGAGTCTCCAGGTCTGTGGGGAGTCCCTGCCTCCCTTGTGGGATTGACAGGCGGATTAGTGCAGCATCTGCAGTGATCTGGTTGGTGCAACAGACTGCTGTGATGAAGGAAGAGCTCAGACAAAAAGCTAACTTATCGACAGTATATCACCAAATAATGGTTGTGGTACTATTGGGTGAAACAACACCCAATACTACCCAGTAGAAACCACTATACAACCGTGACTTCTATCAGAAGAACCCACAATGCATTGCAAAAACACTGGGGTGCAGGGCGCAGTGGTTAGCACTCTCGCTTCACAGCTAGAAAGTCTGGGTTTGATCCCCACCTGGACGGAGCCTTTCTGTGGACTTTGCATGTTGTCCCTGTGTCTGCGTAGGATTCCTCCGGTTTCTCCTAACACTAAAAACATGTACAATAGGCCAGGAAGTGTGTGTGTGGGACCCCAGTGGAAACTGAACACCACCGAATGAAAGGCGCTAGATATATATAAAGTTCTTCTTCTTCCACTGAAATGGATATCTTCAAACAAACCCGCATAGTTTTCTCTCAATATGATAAAAAGCAAAGACAAATAGATTTAATCTGTACTTGAAGTGAACAGCATCCGAATATTGAACTGTCTAATATTGCAAAGCTCGTCTGGTGCAGCCCAATCACCTCTGGTCATGAGCTCTCTATTGCCTGGGAACACCTCAGGACCTTCTGCTGCTCAGAAAGCTGCCTTGGATACGCGGATAACTGGAAGAATGAAAGAAAGACACGCCAGGCCAGGCATGGGGGAAGAAGATAGTATTTGAATAGGACATAGTAAGTGTTGCATAATACCACGGGTGAATTCTAAATTAAAACATGTCCCGGACAGAATGATCCAGGCAGATGTGATCCAGGTGTGATCTGCAGGAGAAAGCAGGGACATGACAGCACTCGCCTCACAGCTGCTCAGACTGAACCTTCACAGGAGCCTTTATACACCTGGGAACCTCCCACTCATGTTCATCATGTTCTGGTCATCTGCATCTGCATTGAGTTGCCCTGTGTACGAAATGCGCGGTATAAATAAAGTTGCCTTGCCTTGCATCTACTGCCACAATTGCCACTTTGGCATCCAGAAATGGGTCACAGACAAATGAATGATTTCGTGACATACATGTCATTCATGTGGGTTCTCCGTCATTAACATATTAATAGAGCAGGTTCAGTACCTACTGGATCCCACAAAAAGCAGAAAATGTTACCATTCATGATTTTCATTTCCCTCATATTAACCTTTATTTATTTTTACACTAATTATCAGCTAAAGCTGAGGTTCTCAAACTGTGGTTCGTGTTCCACTGGTAACACTTGCGCTTCCTCAGGTGGTACTCAGAGTCATCTGCAATTTGACACTTTATTCCTTTTAATTTGATAATAAGTGTCATTTTATATTTGTGTACTGCATTAAAGTGCTGTGTTTTTTTCTGATTTACACAGAATTGACACGTATGTAAGTCTATTTTAAACTCTATTTCAGACCTGGTTGAGTCCACATTGAACCGGGATCGAGGCCTAGTGGTAGTTGGAAGGTCAAATATTTTATGAGATGGAACTTAGTGTGCAAGTAGAAACACTGATCTAAGGAGAAATCTCTTAATCTCTCATTCAGTCTGGATTTAACCAGGCTTTTCCATCGAAAAATTAATCACTTGAAATTTGCGAAACGGCTAAACACAAAAGATAACTATACTGTTGACTGTCATGATACGTGTTACCAGCAGAGGGCACTAGATACTGACATGGAGACAGTGATCTATGTTAGCCAGGGAACACGAAGAATAGGCACTGCCTGTAACTCAAAGTAACGTACCACAAGGTTTTGTCGATTAAAAGCTCAAGCTTATTTTGTTCACTAAAAACAATGACTCTTGATTTTAAGATGAACAACACATGGTACCAGGAGTGAAATCCAACTCGTGCAGCATTTTTTTTCAAGATGGAGACTTTGAAGCCACCGGAGGGACTGAAATTCGTGGGTAATGTGGACAGCAACTGGCGGTCTTTTAAGCAGCAGTTCGAGCTGTACCTTGCCGCTTTGGGATTGGAGTCGAAGTCCGACGCCAGAAAAATTGCTTTACTACTCACTGTCGCTGGTCCCCAAGCCATAGAAGTTTTCAACACATTTGAATTTGCACAAGCTGATGACAAGCAAAAATACGATAAAGTACTTGAAAGGTTTGATGCACATTGTTCACCGCAGAAAAACACTGTTTATGAAAGATACGTGTTTCGGTCGCGTGTGCAGCAACCAGAGGAGACTTTTGATAGCTTTATCACAGATTTGAAGCTGAAAGCACAGTCATGCGAGTTTGGAAATTTAAAAGACTCTATGATCCGTGACCAGGTCGTGTATGGCATTCACGATAGACGGACAAGGGAAAGGCTGCTGAGAGAAGCAAAGCTAACTTTAGAAGAGGCAGAAAGAACGTGCCACGCGACTGAGTTAGCCCAGCAGCACGCAAAGACATTTAATGAGTCAAACGTAACTGCAGCTCATGAAAGTGCAAAAGTGGCTGTAGTCAGAAACAAGACAAAAAGAAATATGACACAAAACAGAAACAACGACAATGTGTCATTTGCCTGCAGACGGTGTGGTAACAAACATGAGCCCAGGCAGTGCCCTGCTTATGGAAAAAAGTGTGCAAAATGCAACGGTAAAAATCACTTTGCAAAACAGTGTCTCGCAAAAGGCAAGTCCAAGGCTGTGCGGCTAGTTGAAGAAACTGACCTGAGTGAAACTTTCTTTGTGGGTATGGTGTTTTGTGATACTGAAAATCCCAATAAGAATGAAGTAAATGACACATACCAAGACAGAGAAGACACATGGATTGTGTCACTCCCAGTTAATGGAGCATTAGTGGCACTGAGGATTGACACAGGGGCACAAGCAAACCTAATCAGCATGACAGAAATTCATGCAATGAAGGAAAAGCCCAGAATAATCAACAAAAGAGTGCTTCTCAAAGACTATAACGGAAAGGACATTGAAAGCAGAGGTCAGTGCAGACTTAAAGTGACAGTGAAGAACAAAGAGTATCATGTACTGTTCACTATTGTACCTGATGGCCGTGAGTCGCTGCTTAGTGGGGCCACTTCAAAGAAGCTGAATCTTGTGAAGAGAGTCTACCACATCACCTACTCACCAGGTATGCAATCTGTTGACTCCATAGTACAACAGTATCAAGATGTGTTCAGTGGCTTGGGATGCCTACCCTACACATACAAAATCCAGTTGAAAGAGGATGCTACACCAGTGATTCACGCACCAAGGAGAGTTCCAGCACCACTTCGGGACCGCCTAAAGAAGGAACTGGACAGAATGTGTCAGATGCAGGTCATCATAAAAGTGGAGGAGCCAACAAAGTGGGTGAACTCTATGGTATGTGTGGACAAAAAGAACAAAAACAAAGAACTAAGAATATGCATGGACCCTGGTGACTTAAACAAAAACATCAAACGTGAGCATTACCAGATTCCAAAACGTGAAGAGATTGCAAGTGAGATGGCTGGAGCCCAATATTTCTCAAAGCTGGATGCGGCTCAGGGATTCTGGCAAATAAAGCTGGACGAGAAAAGCTCCAAATACTGCACTTTCAACACTCCCTATGGCAGGTACAGGTTTTTAAGAATGCCATTCGGGATAATCTCCGCTTCTGAGATTTTTCATCGTGCTATGGACAATATGTTGGAAGGACTTGAGGGTGTTCGCTGTTATGTAGATGATGTAGTCATCTGGGGCTCCACCCGACAAGAACACAATGAAAGATTGGCTAAAGTACTTCAAAGGGTACGTGAAAATGGACTGAAACTGAACCGTCTCAAATGCCAATTTGGTGTACAGGAAATAACATTTCTTGGAGACAAGTTGTCCACGAGAGGCATTGAGCCAGATGAGAGAAAAATTAAAGCCATCATCAGCATGCCTCGTCCTACAGATAAGAAAGGTGTACTCAGAATCATGGGGATGATCAACTTCATTGGAAAGTTTATACCCAATCTGTCAGTGAAAACGTCAGCCTTGAGAGAGCTACTTCATGACGCTACAGAGTTCAAGTGGACAAGTAGACATGAGCGCGAATGGAACATCTTAAAGAACAGTCTTACAACTGCGCCTGTGCTAGCTTACTATGATCCAACTAAAAGACTCAAGATTTCGACAGATGCATCTAAGGATGGACTCGGCGCTGTCTTATTGCAAGCAGAAGGTGACAACTGGAAGCCTGTCGCCTATGCTTCTAGGTCCATGACAGTAACGGAGACTAAATATGCTCAAATTGAGAAGGAATGTCTTGGGTTGGCTTATGGACTAGACATTTTTCATTGCTATGTTTATGGCCTTCCTACCTTCACAGTTGAGACAGACCACCGCCCGCTGGTGTCCATCATTAAAAAGAACTTGAATGAGATGTCGCCAAGGATTCAGCGCCTCATCATGAAACTACAAAGGTATGATTTTGATTTGATGTACACACCTGGCAAGCATTTAGTTTTAGCAGATGCACTATCTCGAGCGCCAGAGATTGGTCACATGAGTTCTACTGAAAAGGAGGTAGAGGAACATGTAAACTTAATTGTTGAATCCCTACCAGTGTCAGACTTAAAGTCAAAAGAAATAAGTGAAGAAACACTGAAAGACACAGAACTACAAGTAGTGGTGACACACATTCAGAATGGTTGGCCAAAAGGTTCATGTCCAAAGTATTACCACGTCAGATCAGAGCTCAGTGTAGCAAATGGACTGTTGCTGAGAGACAAAAGGATTGTGATTCCTCACAGTATGAGAACAGACATTCTGCAGAGGATACATGAGGGACACTTAGGAGTCGAAAAGTGCAAGAGACGTGCCAGAGACACAGTGTACTGGCCGGGCATTAATAAGGACATTGAAAACATGATTGGTAAATGTGACACATGTCAAAAGTATCAGAGCAAGCAGGCAAGGGAACCTATGCTTATTCCAGATCTTCCTACAGCACCTTGGAAGAAAGTGGGGACAGACCTGTTTCATTGCAATGGCAAAGACTATTTGTTGGTGATTGATTACTACTCCAACTACCCTGAAATCGCTTTGCTCACAAGCACAACTGCAGCCAATGTCATAACGCACGTCAAATCCATTTTCGCCAGACATGGGATACCAGAGACTGTAGTTAGTGACAATGGTCCCTGCTACAACTGCAAAGAATGGCAGCAGTTCTCGATGCATTATGGTTTTAATCATGTAACCTCCAGTCCTCAGCATGCACAAGCCAATGGGAAAGCGGAAAAAGGTGTGCATATCGTCAAGCAGCTTCTGAAAAAGGCCACAGACAGCAAGTCAGATCCTTATCTTGCTCTTTAAAGTTATAGGACTGCTCCTCTTGAATGTGGTCTATCTCCGGCAGAACTGTTGATGAATCGCAAGTTACGCACAACCTTACCCTGCTACACAGAAACCAAACAGAACAAGGCAATACAAACAAGACTGGACAATCAGAAGAGACCACAAAAGCGCTATTATGACAAAGCAACCAAACCACTCTCACCACTAGCAAAAGATGACATTGTGAGAATCCAAGATCAAAATGCAAGGAACAGAAAAGCAACTGTTCTCCAGGAAGTTGGACCAAGGTCGTATGAAGTGAGAACCGAGGATGGAAACGTTCTCAGGAGAAACCGCCGAAACCTTCTGAAAACCAAAGAACACTTCCAAGAGACTAGTTGCGATGATGTACAAAGTGAGGATACTCTATCAACTCAAAACTTTACCAATGTACAAACAACAACAAATGAAGCGTTACCTGCTTTAAGAAGATCTCAACGCAACATCAAGAAACCTGTCAGACTTGATTTGTAGATCTGTTTTTTGGCAAAGCATTTATTTTTTTTGGAAAATGCACTTGTTTAAAAAAAAAAAAAAAGAAAAAAAAAAAAGAAATGTGCATCTATGTTTATAAAAAAAAAAAAGGGCTTCATACTGTTAATGTATATTCTACTGTTAATGTAGATGTAATGTTACTCTTTAAAGAAAGGAGGATGTCATGATACGTGTTACCAGCAGAGGGCACTAGATACTGACATGGAGACAGTGATCTATGTTAGCCAGGGAACACGAAGAATAGGCACTGCCTGTAACTCAAAGTAACGTACCACAAGGTTTTGTCGATTAAAAGCTCAAGCTTATTTTGTTCACTAAAAACAATGACTCTTGATTTTAAGATGAACAACACATTGACAACTACACTGCGTTCCAAATTATTATGCAAATGACATTTTTCTAAGATTTTCTAAATTGTCAACTCAAATGAGAGTCAGCATAATTTTCAAGTCTTTAACTGGTCGAGGATCATTTAAATGTGGTGGAAAAAATTTCCTAGTGATAACAGTATTTTTTTCAAAAATAAATATAGTAAAAACCTCAAAATTCACTGTTCCAAATGATTATGCAACTCATCGTTTCAATACATTTTAAAGCTTGTAATTAACTGAAAATGGTCATTTGTTGAATTTGTAGCATTAGAAGGTCATACTTACTGAAATCAAAAGTTATTTCAATCAAAAAAATATTAACAGGTCAAGTTATATTTTACCATAGGAGCCCTTGTGTGAAGCAGCTTCAAAATTCTTAAATCCATAAAACTTGTGAGTTTTTGGACAGTTTCTGCTTGGATTCCTTAGCAGGATGTTAGAATAGCCTCCCAGAGCTGCTGTTTGGATGAAAACTGCCTCCCACCCTCATAGAAGTTTTTTTTGTCGAGGCTCCAAAGGTTCTCAACAGGGTTGAAGTCAGGGGAGGAGGGGGTCCACATCATGAGTTTCTCTCCTTTCTTGCCCATAGCAGCCAGTGATGCAGAGGTTTTCTTTACAGCAGGACATGGTGCGTTGTCATGATGAAGAGGATCTTGTTCGGGAAAACACGGCTCTTCTTTTTGTAGCATAGAAGACAGTGGTCAGTCAGAAACTCCACATATTTTTCAAAGGTCATTTTCACACCTTCAGGGATCCTAAAAGGGCCTAAAGGAGCCGACCAGCTCTCTCACCATGATTCTGGCCCAAAACATGACTCCGCCCCCTCCTTACTGACGTCACAGCCTTGTTGGGACATTGTGGCCATTCACCAACTATCTACTACTCCATTGATTTGACCATCCAGGGTCACACGGCCTCATCAGTGAACAAGACTGTTTGAAAATGAGTCTTCATGTATTTTTGAGCCACTGCAGCCGTTTCTGTTCATCAGCTTCAATGAACCGTTTAGGGGAGGCCCGGATAGAAGGTTTTTGCACAACTGCAGCCTCTGGAGGGTCCTACACCTTGATGTTCGGGAGACTCCAGAGGCACCAGCAGCTTCAAATACCTGTCTGCTGCTTTGTGGCATCTGTTCACTTAATCTGATGTGTTTGTCTGGCAGAAACCGTCCATATTGTGTCTTTATCGGCACAAACCTGTGTGTGCTCTGAATCATCCACAAATCTCTTATCAGTTCGATGATCATGCTTAATCTTTCATGAAATATCGAAGGTTTTCATACCTAGACCAAGACATTCAACTATTTCACGCTTTTCATCAGCAGACAGACCCTTTTTCTTTCCCATATTACTTGAAAATGATGATCTGCATAATTAAGTGGAACACCCTTTTTCAGTAGTTTTTCCCTTAACTGGGCTTAACTTGAAAACTAATCATCCCAGGTCTCTGAGATTAATGTCAGTGATTCATAGAGCCCCGAGACACGACACCATCCATGAGTTTCATTGATTGACTGCGGAATTCTTCCGCAGTCAATTATTGGTTTTCATGTTCTTTATTATTATTCCTCTTCCATCTTTTTCCCGATTTTCTCCAGCTTTCAGCACCTTCATGCTTTGTGCAATTTATGCAAGTTATGCATCAAAATGTTCCGCATGTTGAGGAGAAGGGTGCTATTACTTTTGGGACTTCTGCAACTTACGTTTTTTCCGCAATCGGCCAAAATGTCGGACATTTGTCCCATTGACTTATAATGGGGCTGTCACAAATCCATGCTTTTCTGCACTTTTTTCTGCATTTTATGCAATTTCTGCACTTTGTGCATGTTCAGCTTATGCAACTTGTGTGTTTTGAGAAAAAATCGTCCTTCTGCAGTTTTCCAGTTTTTTTATACGAGAGTTTGAAATTTTTGCATTGGTGTGTATGGGGGAATCCAGCCAATGGGGAGACTCCAGGCCTTTCAGCCATTTGTGCAGCTTCTGCCATTGAAGCACTTTTAACAGTTTGACCAGTTTATGGAATTTAAAAAGTTTATGCAATATTAACAATTTATGCAAAGTAACCACTTTATGGGATTTAACCAGTTTATGCATTTTAAAGCGTTTATGCAACTGACGAGTTTATGCCATTTAAGATTTATGAATTTTAAAGAGTTAATGCAATTTACATAATTTATGCAAATTAACCCATTCATGCATTTTACCACTTTATGCAGTTTATACAGTTCATGCAACATGACATTTATGCATTTTACCAGTTTATGCAAATTAGATTATGCAAATTAAGCAATTTATGCAATTTGAACAGTTTATGCAATTTCTGCATTCGCTTCCCGCAATTCCGCAGTCAATCGCAATGGCGCATTTCTAGTTATCATTGTTTTTGACACAAAAATAAAATTTGCATAATAATTTGGAACGCAGTGTATACTTGTTTCTTTGTATTTATTCACTCCGTTATGAATGTATTAGTGAATTTCCTTTTTGTCTAATAAATCAGTCTCCAAGCAAGTTCCAGATACAGCTTAAAGGAGCTATCCTTGATTTTTTAATTTTCTGTTATTGGAATAAAATTTGTTTTGTCCTTTAGTATATGATAAAAGCAGACATTAAGCCAAAAATTACTGGTTTTAAAGCCTTTTAAACAGTCATAAAATGTCAGGCTAGCAGGCATATTTTACAGTGAAGTGACAGTTTCCCTCCTGAAAGTTGTGGAACCTGGTTTAAACTCAGTCCCTGTGACGAATTGTGATATTGTAAATGCATTAGGAAAGTTTGAGATGAGTTTGGACCAGAAAATAGCCATTTGAAATTTGAGTGACCCTGTTTCTTTTTACAATCAGGTATAGCTCCTTTAACTACTATATTCCTTGGGAGAAAAGTTGTACTTCATTTCATTCAGGCTTACTTGTTTGTTTGCTTAATCAAAATTCCACAATTATACAGTTATGGATTAATTATGTTGGGTGAGGTTGTCTCCTCTCTGTACGCAACTGAAATCTGAGCAAAAACCTTCATTGAATCGGTTTGAATCATTTCAGCACTCAAACTGCCATCCCCATTACGTCAAATTAAGAGTTTGAAAGACATTTTAAGCAATTATACACACTGTGAATGATAAATGAAAAGAAGAGAGCCCTCTCCAAAAAATTGCAACCCAGCATAAATTGTATATGAAGTAAATTTACCATTAATTTAAGTATGTGCTTTATGAGTATGTACTTTATATTACACTGCCCAGTCAAGAAACAATATATATATATATATATATATATATATATATATATATATATATATATATATATATTAGTGGTAGGCCGTTATCGGCATTAACGTGCTGCGTTAACGCGAGACTCTTATCGGGCGATAAAAAAAATATCGCCGTTAATCTATTCTCAAAGCTGGGTTGGGAGCTGGGTCTAAACTCTGCTATGATGACTTTCACCGTGATATTTTAAGGTCAGCACACATTACTCGACTTTTATGCCCAATTTCGGACGCACAGGAGAAACGTGAGTGAATATAGTGTCTCCAAAGCGACACACAGAAGCAGCGGCCAATGACAGAGTGAAAAAAAGACAGAAAAACACCGCAGCGCCTCCCTCTTTCAAAACAGCGACATAAACAACTCATTTCATGGCCACAGCCCCACACGAAACAGCCCCACACGAAACAGCGCAACTTTATCACCAAAAGTTCACCAGAGCTGCCTTTTCCAGGTAAATTTCAACCGCGAGCAGAGTTTAACCGCAGCACTTACTGAGTTTGGAGACGGACTTTTCCAGCTCCTTTTCTCCGAGTCCGTTAGCTTCTCTT